>NC_081575.1:20321857-20349111 GCF_022355385.1 Mustela nigripes | reverse complement strand
CCCTCCTTTCCCGGGCCGGCGGCTCGCGCTCCCGCGCGCTAGCCGCCGCACACGCGCTCCCTCCGCCCCGCCTCGCTCGCTGGTTCGCCCGCCCAGGCCCTGCAGCGGCCCGGTCCGGAGCTGCACGCCGCTCGCCCTCGGGGGAGCCCCGGGGCCACGGGCACTTCGCGGGCGGGTGAACGACCCGGGAACGCGAAACCGGGCCGGGTCGCCCCTGCCCAGCCCAGCCCGGCCCGCGGAAGCCGCCCGGAACGCAGGCGCCCGTCGGAAGTGTTTGGGCGATGGGCCGGCCACGGCGCCTCCCGCAGCCCAGGCCTGGCTGGAGCGCGCGGGGAGATGCCGGGAGCCGACCGCCCGGATGGTTTTACGCGAGCGTCCTCCCGACTCCCTCCCCAAACCTGTGTCACCAAGGCGCCAAGAGCTTACCTGGGACTCGAGGCCGGAGGGACGGGGTTGGGGTCGAGGGGGCTCTCCCGATAATTCCGTAAGGGACCTCAACTGCGGACTGTGAGGCCCAACGGGGCGAAGGCCGGTGACACGCCCGCCCGGCCACCCAGGCAGAAAAGGCGAGCCCGTGCCAAGTGTCTGGGCCCTCGCCACCAGGCCCAGGTCTCCCCACCACGCCCCACAGACCGATGTTACCTCTGGGCCTTTGTACTGATCCGCGTGGAGGACTGGCATAAACCCTCAGTCCGGGGTTGGGGACGCCGCTCGGGTGGGCAGAAAACCCAGCCATGTGCCAATAGGCACTTTAAAGAAATGTGTGTTCGATGATGCACAAGTTGACCATGGTAATCTGCTGAACCTCTTCTGGGCCCTCGCTTAGTCTTACATATTTACCCACCAGACTAGAAGCTCTTTGAAGGGGGCCCTGGTAGTCGCTGTGGTTCAGTCAATGGATCCCTTGTGACTGGCGGACAAGTGTATGTGTTTGTTAACCGCCGCCTTTGGGATCTGTGTCATTATTGTGTGCCTTAAGGTTGTAAACTTGGGAGGGCCAGGACGGGGTAGGGATTATTAGCTCGTGCCAGGCACAGCATGATGCCCAAAGAGATGGGCCATGAATGTTTTTTGACTGGGGGGAGCTAATTATGCGGGAGGCAGATGCTTACCTCCTCCTGGTCCCCAGAACTCCCAGTTCCAGAGCTGGTTGTCCTGAGTGAGGAAGAAACTAAGGAGCTCCCTCAGCTCACTCCCAATCTGAGACTGATTTGCTGGGGCCAGATCCTGTCGCATTCCCAATCAGGACACATGGCCTGATGCTATCTTCTAGTACCAGGAATGGAAGGAGCCATAAACTCTCCACTTTCACTCCCATCAGTTTGCAAATGGATCTGAGAGGAAGGAAGTAGCCAGTTTTTTCTGTGTGAAACAAACTGTCCCATATAAGGATCAAACCTGTAGTTCTCTCATCCATTTCCCTCAAGGCCAGGCTAAACCCCAATCTGTCAGAGGCAGGAGGCTGCCAACAACTGGACACCGTCAACAGCAGTTCACTCCGGGGGAGGAGGGGCAGTGGAAATGCCCCTTCCTCCCATTTATGGATGCAAGATTCACCCTGTACTTTGCAGCGCCTCATTTGTAACCTGGTCACTTTGAGAGTCATTCCAGCTCCCTGCCCACCTCATAGCCTGTCCCCCAGGCAGACAGGTCCTCTCTGTCTTTACTCAGCCCTACACTCTCTTCACCCAAGCCAGCCTGCTCTAAATGGACATGGTCAGTGATCCAAGCAGAAACTGAAACAGTAACAATCGGACAGTGTCAAAAGACTCGGGCAGAGATGCCTCGGAGCTCCCGGCCTCCTCCTCTGCCTTGGCACAGATGTTCTTATTGTCCTGGAAAGAAATAGGAAATTCCCTCCCCAAGCGTGGAAGGGGGGTGCTCCAGGGCTTAGCCCCCCAAAACAGAGTTGCTGGCCCAGCCCAGCCTCTCTGCCTCCTCATTATTCAGAATAGGACTGTCACCATTCCTCTTCCTCTTCCTAGCCAAGACTGGCTCCCTGGGCCATTTGTCCCCCTCACCGAGGACATTAAGGGGAGTGGGACTAGAGCTGCATGAGATTACTAAAATCTGGGTGGTTCTCTTTAGGGACCGTTAGGACATCAAAATACATATTTGGAAAATGCTCACAATTAACACTGGGAGAAAAACAGTAAACACAGTGTCCCTTTGCCAGGCTCAACAGTTTTGTTTTGTTTTGTTTTGTTTAAATGCTAATGGCCTCAAATGGGGAGCAGCATCTATCAGTTAAATAAACAAGCCATTAGACTGAGACTAGAAGTGTCAACACATGACTAATCTACTAATTGTGAGCTGGTGAGGAGTGAGGCAGCAAAGCACGCTGGAGACTGTGGAGTAGGCCGCTGAAACACCCAGTATGTGGGTTTGGGAGCTAATAAGATCTGAGTTTGAATCCTGCCTCTACCAGTTGTTTGCTGTGTGACCTTCTGTTTCTCATTCTGTACAATGGGGGACACCAGCAGTACCTGCATTGCGGGGCTGTTGTGCGGATGAACCAAGAGACTACAAGTCAAGTTCATCGTAAGTGTTCCATGCCTATTAAGTGTTATTGATAACGACAAAGTACCTAGTAAATGGTAGACATTCAAAAACCATCAGCAATAAAGATGAAAAGCAAATGACTTGCTATATATGAGCCAAGAAAGGTGAATGTGGACTCTCAGTGGGACTCCTGGTGACCCCACACCCTCCCAGACACAACTAGCAAAGGGATGCTTTTGGTTGGTTAATTCCAACTTCGTAAGGCCATGCCTTTAACCTAGGATTAGCACCAGCTCTTAAGGCCCACTATCCTGTGCCAGAGTTGCTGGATTCTGGGGCCTTCTCTCCTGATACCTACTAAGAAGCTTGGGTTAAGCTGGCCCTTGCAAGTGAAGAGCAGCCTGGCAGCATCCTGGGCACCCTTCCCCAGCCTGCCAGACCTGTCCTGTAAAGAATATTCTGGGCTGTTCTTGACTGCCTCTTTCCTGTTGTGTGTGGACACAGGTGGGAATCACATATTCAGAGGGGCCAGAGTGAGGAAGAAGGAAGGCAGAGAGGGGTACACAGGACTCCCAAGAGAGTACCTTGGCCTGGACAAAGTGGTTGGTTTTTGCTTCCTTGCCCCACGCTCTTCCCCACCACCTGCCAAGAGGGTCGGTCCTCAGCCAAATGGACTCTTGCTCTTCGCTTGCCAGCCCTGTTCTCTTTCACTGACGCTCCCCTCTCCCCTCATCACTTCTGGTTCAGAGAGTCTTGCTCTCCCCCTGGAGGACTGGTAAGTCCTAGTGTGGATAAGCTTCTCCCCACAGGTAAAGAGTTAACAGTGGCGTCACATGCCACCTCTTCCCCAGGGCCTGTAACTGCATAGTGGCCTCTTTAACCTGAAAAAAAAAATCCTCAGGGTGCCTAGAAAAGAATGAAAATGGACCATGGGGGCTTTCTGGGCCTTCCACAGGCTGAGGTGGCTTGGGCAGGAGAAAATTTCTACCCTTCTTTGTCCATCATGCTCTATTTTGCCTGCTTGTAAGTTCTGTCTCGAACTCAGGCCCCTGAGCGGACTAGCCAGACCCCCCAGGCCCTCTCCTCTGCAGTTCTGCACCTGGGGTGCCCCTCCCAACACACACCCCCTGCAAAGAGGTTCATTCTCCAGCTCCATTCTCCACCACCCACATCTCTCCTTCCCGGCCCTGCACTTAACCAGCAGAGAGCAGGTTAACTTCATCCATGAAGCCCTCTCCACGCCTGCTTAGGGAGGGCTAAGGGGTTAAAATGTGTTCTCTCTCCTGCCACGCCCAACTGGACTGCATCTCTCAAAGCACACCGGTCACTTTCTGTCCAAGGTCTGTGTGGCTGGCACCTGTCTGTCCTCTGAGCCTGGACCACTATAACAAGCCCCCCATTCTCTGCAAAGCCCCCCTCTTTCTCAAAGGATGGGCTGAGCCATGCCCCTGCCTCCAGGAAGTGGCCCACTGGAGCTGCAGGTGAGGTCACCCTTCTCTCCAGCAGGGGTGCACTGGTACCTTCTAGTAAGCTTCCAGGGCATCCTTGCCGGTTTGGCCAGACATAAAAATTAGTTGCTGGCTTGCTTCTCTCCTCTAAGATAAATGTAACCTTCTTGGCCAAGGAGTGCTTCTGCTTTCTCTTATAGTTTGTTTCAATTTCCAAGCTACACAAAGAAACGGATCATGTAATGAACCCCCACACTTGGATTCCACAACTGTCAAGGTTTTGCCACATGTTTTTCCACTTCATGTTTGTGGCCCCCTCCCACACCCACAGTGCCTAGCCCTGCCTTGAACAGCACTTTCAACAAAGATGCTGGGACTTGTTGGGAAATGGGAATTCAGGCTCCCAGGGCAAGCTCCTGGGGATGGCATGGGCTGGGGGAGTGGGCAACTGCCATTAAAAAGTTGTCCCCGCTTCAGTGCCTATTATGAGCTGGGTGCTTTACAGTTGATCTCATTTCACCCTCAGCACAACTTTATGGGACAGGTACACTGATCCCCATTGGACAGATGAGGCAATGAGGCTCAGAGAGGTGACGGGTCCCCCAGATGGGCAGTGACAGAGCTAGGATTTGAATCCAAGTCCTGTGCCATTCTCGCTTTGCCATGCAGCCTCCCTCAAAGGGTGCCAAGCGGGCGGCCACCTGCTCTGCTTCCGTTTTACAGAGTACAAGACATGCTTTGTGTGTGCCCTTCCAGAGTAGTATGCGTGCACACACGCACGCACACCCACGCAGAGAGCCGCATGTTCACAGTAGGACTGTAAAATAATACACCGAGTTTTATCTGTGGGATCAGTCTGCTCATTTTAGAAGTCACCCTTTAGCCCTGCAAGCATGGAGGGGGAAGTACAAGGGGGCAGAGGGCTGAGCCCTGTGTATGTGTGCCGCGTGCGTGTGTGTGTGTGCCGCGTGCGTGTGTGTGTGTGTGTGGCGCCCAGGGGTTGAGGGAATTGGGGAAGCCTCCCCCACAATCTCAGTCTCCTGGCACCCCCCCTCCCCCATCCTTCTCAAAAGGGAAACAAAGTCTATTTCCTCGCTCCCACCAGTACAGTACGTTCTCTTCAGATCTCCACAATGACCTTGTTCCAGCACCCTCCTCTACAACCAGGCTGCCTCCCTCAACAAACATTGCTCTTTGCAGCCTTTGTTCTTCTGCACAACCCCCCACCCCACATAGATGGCTTCATGGTGTTCCTCCAGCCAGGGCTACCCTCCCCACTGTTCTCCACACTGAAATTCTCTAAGTCAGTTTCAATACTCACCTCCTCCCAGAAGCCTTCCCTGATTCTGAACGCCATTCATCAACTTTTTCATCTAGTCTGATTTTTTTTTTTTTTAACCTGAATCTCCATGCTCTGGTCTCCCACCTTGTTCTCTGGTTGTTTCTTGTAAGCTGTTTCCTTGACCACACTTTAAGCCCTCGGAGCTCAGGGTTTCAGCTACAGAGAAATAAAGGAAAGTCTTTCAAGAAAGACATGTGGTCCGCTTCCTTTTTCTTCCCATAGTCCTCTTGCTTCCTCCATGTTGTCGCTTGGGTTTCCAGCTTTGCTGCCACTGGCATCTTCTCTACAAAGATCATGAGGCAAAAAGGAGATTCACGTGTTTACCTTGATCTCTCCTTTATATTTTTTTCCTTCTTGTCTTTCATTTGCTCAGGTGGGTAGAGGGCTAACTGGGGTCTGAAAAGCCTTAAACCACAGAAAATTCACCCTGAAGCTACTCACCAGCTTTGCAGGTCTTTTTTCCTCAGCATTTGTGGGAAGGAAAGCAAAATCGATTAGGCATGTTGACGCCTGCAATACTATCTTCCTTTTCCCTCTCCTGTATCTACTTCACCTCCCCCCAGCTCCATTTCCTTACCTCCTTCCTGCAAAACAAACAAACAAAAACCAACCCCACAAACAAAACAAAACAAAAACAACCTCTGCCACACACACAATTACAGCTAGAAAGACACAGCCCACTTTCCAGATTTCAGGAGCACTGAGCAGGGACGTGTTGGAGGACAATGTCCTACAGACCGTGAGATGAGGCCACCGTATGCCACCAAAGGAATTCTTTCCACTTAGCAAAATGCAGGGTATTGAGTGCTCACCTTAATCTTTGAGTGGTGACAGTTGGGATAGGTCTCTCCTGCCAGGCCTGGGAGGATTGAGAGGCAAAAGTTGAGCTCCGGGGCACCTGGGTGGCTCAGTGGGTTAAGCCGCTGCCTTCGGCTCAGGTCATGATCTCAGGGTCCTGGAATCGAGTCCCACATTGGGCTCTCTGCTCAGTGGGGAGCCTGCTTCCCTCTCTCTCTGCCTGCCTCTCTGTCTACTTGAGATCTCTCTCTGTCAAATAAATAAATAAAATCTTAAAAAAAAAAAAAAAAGTTGAGCTCCCTTCCCCACAACCTAAGCTGGTGGTGAGCAGTGTCCTGGTCCTTAAAATGGTCTAGACTAAATGCCCGGGGTCTCATCTTCTTCCCCTCCCCCCATCTTTTCTGGCACCTCTCCAGCCCCTCTCAACCCTCCTCACCCCTGAGCCCCGCCCCTGTTTCCCAAAGGCCTTTCTAAGAACAGCCCAAGGCAGGGCCACTCCCTCCCCTGGGCTAACTTGGGGACCCAGGGAAAGGCTCTGGGTATTGCCATTTTGAGCCAACTGGTTGAGAGCCTCAGATAGCCACATGGACTAGTGAGAGAGCTGTTCTCAAGAGAAGCCAGACTCTCCCCAAGTCAGAACGTTAGCTCTGAACACCCTCCGTTGGTGCCATTGACTTGCCCTTGCCTCCCTTGACTCTTCATGTAAGAAGGTTACACTGATTCACAAATATTCTTCCCATCCCCCTTTAGAACATACAGAGTTGTATGATGGAGGATATGGGGATGGAGTGGAGAAAAAGGCTCAATGTACAAACAGATCAGAATTCAGGTTCTGGCCAGGGTTGGATATATTGGTCTGTGTGTGAAGTTAGGGCCTCCATGGGGGCCTGGATTAACTGGGAGAGGGGTCAGCCTGTGGTTAGTGTTAGAACCAGTATTAGAAGTCAGAGCAGTTGTCTCATCTTTGAGGCATCCTATTTAAGAATGTCCCGTGCCTGTCAGAAACTGGGTTTAACTGGGATACCTTGTTCTGAGAGGCAGTGTAAGGTCCCTAGAGTGGGCCTGGTGTCAAGCAAGTCACTTCCTCTCTTTGATCCTCAACTGTTTCATCTAAACAATCGAGGAATCAGTTTTAATCTCCAGGGTTCCATCTAGTTCTGAGAATATACTACTTCGGGTCTGTGGGAATATTTAAAAAGCTGTTCTATTGATCTTGTAGTGTTAAAAATAAGACAATGCAAGGGAAAAGAATCTGAAAACATGCAAAGTACCAAAAAGAAATGAAATACTAACTTTCCTCCATTAAAAATATTATCAAAGTATCCTATGCCCATTGTAGAAATTTGGAAAATACAGGAAACTATAAAGTTCATAAAAAATCATTTGTAGGGACACCTGGGTGGCTCAGTTGGTTAAGCGGCTGCCTTCGGCTCAGGTCATGATCCCAGCATATCAGGCTTCTTGCTCAGCAGGGAGTCTGCTTCTCCCTCTGCCTCTGCCTGCCACTCTGTCTGCCTGTGCTCACTCTCTCTGACAAATACATAAAATCTTTTAAAAAAATCATTTGTAATCCCACCACATAACTTACCATCATTAAAATTCCAGTATTTTATTTCTATTTATTATATATTTTAAATAAAAATGGGAGCATGCTGTGTGTAACTGATCTGTAACTTGCATTTTTCATATAAAATGTACATTGCATTTTTTAACGTCAGTAACTGTTTTTTAGAGACACCATACTATCATTCCATCCAATGAGTGTGTCATAACTTATTTACCCTATCTTTTGTTGGGTGTTTAGGTGGTTTTCCCGTTTGCATTATTATAAATATAATTCCTGTGAACATCCTTTGTGCATATCTGATTTTAGGAACAACTGGATCAAGACGTATACATATTAAAATTTCACAATAGAACCTTTCAAACATATACAAAAATAAAATAGTACGACAAACCCCCGTCTTCTAGTTTCAATAATTATCAACTAGTGATTAATCTTGTTCCACCTCCACCCTTACCCATTTCTTCCCACCAGTGGATTATTTTTGAAGAAGATCCTGGACTTTATGTAATTTTAGTATATGTATTTTAAATATTTTGAAACACAGTACCGAACTGACCTATTAAAAGATCTCGCTAGTTTACACGCCCAGCAAAATACTCATACCAGCTTCATTTACAGTACACCAGTCATCACAAACTGGAAACCAACCCAAATGATGATCAAATTCATCAGGTGAATGAATTTTTAAATATGGTGTATTCATTACAACAGAAAATCCCTCCGTTATGGAAAGAAACAAACTACTGATACACGCGACCACATGGGTGAATCTCAAAAGCATGATGCTAAGTGAGAGAAAGCAGACCGAAATATTATGCAGCACATAACCCTATTATAGAAACTTGCAGAAGATACAAATGAAACCATAATAACAGAAAGCAGATCAATGGTTACCTGGGGTCAGAGGTGGAAGAAGGCACGGACTATACAGGGGAATGAGCATAGTTTTGGGGGTGATGGAAATGTTCTGTATCTTGATTGTGGTAGTGCTTTTAAGGGGGGATATATATGTCAAACCTCATTCAACTGTACCGTTTAAATGGATGTAGCTAAATATACCTCAATAAATTTGATTCCCTAAACTGACAGAATATTATTTAAATAAATATTTTTTAAAGATTTAATTTTTTTAAATTTTCTTTTTTTAAAGATTTTATTTATTTATCCAACAGACAGAGACCACAGGTAGGCACAGAGGCAGGCAGAGAGAGAGAGAGAGACACGGGAGGAAGACAGAGGCTTTAACCCACTGAGCCACCCAGGCGCGCCTAATTTATTTATTTGACACAGAGAGACCACAAGTAGTCAGAGGGGTAGGCAGAGAGAGAGAGAAAAAAGCAGGCTCCCTGCTGAGCAGAGAGCTCTAAATAAATAAATAAATAAAATTTCACCCCTAAATAAATAAATGTGATTAAAACAAATAAAATTCATACATATATGGTGCACCTGGGTGGCTCAGTGGGTTACAGCCTCTGCCTTCGGCTCGGGTCATGATCCCAGGGTCCTGGGATTGAGCCCCGCATCAGGCTCTCTGCTTTTCCAGGAGCCCCCTCTCTCTCTGCCTGCCTCTCTGCCTACTTGTGATATCTGTCTGTCAAATAAATAAATAAATAATCTTTCAAAAAACTGGTGTTTAAATATATATATATATACATAATATATATATATATATACATATATAATGAAATATATGCATACACATATATATTTGTCACCTTGATGAGCAAAAAAGTGCATGTCGAGGGGCGCCTGGCTGGCTCAGTCCATAGGGCATGCCACTCTTGATCTTGGGGTAGTGAGTTTGAGCTCCATGTGAGGTATAGAGATTATTTTTAAAAAATGTATCTCAATATGTGATTTGTGCTTCTGTAATACTGAATATGTTTCCTAGTTCAATGCCATTGATATTTCTTGTTTTGTGAATTGCCAATTCTTTTTTTTTAAGATTTTATTTATTTATTTGAGAGAGAGACAGTGAGAGAGAGCATGAGCGAGGAGAAGGTCAGAGGGAGAAGCAGACTCCCCGTGGAGCTGGGAGCCCAATGCGGGACTCAATCCCGGGACTCCAGGATCATGACCTGAGCCGAAAGCAGTTGTCCAACCAACTGAGCCACCCAGGCATCCCTGTGAATTGCTAATTCTTGTCCTTTGCCTGGTTTTCTAAAGAGATGTTGGTCTTTCTCTTGTAGACTTTTAAAAAGATTTTATTTATTTATTTATTTGACAGAGAGAGAGAGAGAGAGAACAGTGAGAGAGGAAACACAGCAGGGTGAGTAGGAGAGGGAAAAGCAAGCTTCTCTCCGAGCAGAGAGCCTGCTATGGGGCTCATGTGGGGCTCGATCTCAGGACCACCACGGGCTCACTACCTGAGTTGAAGGCAAATGCTTAAGGACTGAACCACCCAGGTGACCCTCTCTAGATTTGTAAAACTTCTTTATATCTCAAAGCTACCACAATTTTGTCATATATTTCAAGTACTCCTTGACTTTAGCCCTTCTAATTGTGCTTGTGGCATTATCATTTTTAAAATACAGAAGATTTTTTTTCCCTCAAGCCAGACAGGGAAAGACAAAATCTCTCTTACATGTTGAATCTAAAAACAAAACAAAACAAGCTCATAGATACAGAGAACAGATAAATAGTTGCCAGGGGTGTAAGGGGTGAGGGGGGGTGAGGGGTAGGAGAAGTGGGTGAAGGGGATTAAAATGCAGAAGTTTTACATTTTTACATGGCCAAAAGTGTGTTTTTGTGTCCTTTATTGTTTCTTGGTTTATCTCTATGCCTAGAAAGACTTTCCCTACACTTTGGATCAAAGGACTATTCATTCACCTAATTTCTTCTAGGTTGCTTATGGACTTATTGTTTGTCTTTGTTTTGTTTTGTTTTGTTTTTGGTCATTCTTGACCAATCTGGAGCATAGTGCATAAACACAAATTTCCACCCTGGGACCATACCTCAGCTCCATCCCTTACTTACTAGCTATGTGACCAAGGGCATCTTCAGATTCCTCCTCTATAAGGTGAGCATAAATAATAGTTTCCAACTTGCTGAGTTGTTTTCAGGATTAAATTAAACAATATATGTAAGGCGATCAGCCCAACACCTAGCACACAGCTAGTGCTCAAGAAACACCAGCGACTGTAATCTGTCACTTTTGGTTTTGGTTGCTCAGTTTCCAAACACCCTGATGATTTGAAGCAAATCTCGAGAGACAAGGAAGGTAAATAGATATTCCCTCTCCCTATCCACTGACAGCTAAGGTAATGGGGATGTGGCCCAGGGTCTGCCAGTCAGATGCTCTTTCTCCCTTTGGACTTTGGTACTTCAGCATACAGCACTGCAGGGGAGAGCAGTAATTATTCCTGAAGGTCTCAGCAGCCTGGCCTCCAGAAGGGCAACAGCAAATCACTGGAGGGGACCACACACTTCCGACATCCTGAGCAAGGTTGCCTGTGCTGTGGCATGATCCTGACTGTGCCTACTTCCCTTGGTTCCTACACTTTTCCTGAAGCTGGTTCTTTCTGTTTCCACTCACAGTGAAATCTCCAATAGCCTTCCAACAAAATCCTTTTCTGCTTCAGTTACTATTGGTTTCCGTGGTTTGCAACCAAGAACCTGACTGATCAAGTTACCAAGATTTAACTCTGGAATTTACTTTGGTGGATGGCATGAGGTGCTAACTTCCCCCGCCACACTCCAAATCATGAGATAGCCACAAATCATTAACTAAATAACCTATTCTTTCCCCCACTGATTTGAAATGGGTGACATTCTCTATTGAGTGAGCTCTCACCCTTGGGACTGTCCTATTGACTAGAATCCCACACGTCTCCTAGAAACCCAAATGGTTTTCTATTCTCTTCCCTCCAAGAAAAGTGTCATGTTCTAGGACCCCAGGCTGCCTGCTCAATACTGAACCCTCCGGACATGTAATGATGTCCCTGCCTTAAAAGCTGGAGGACTGGGACGCCTGGGTGGCTCAGTTGGTTAAGCAGCTGCCTTCTGCTCAGGTCATGATCCCAGCATCCTGGGATCGAGTCCCGAGTCCCGCATGGGGCTCCTTGCTCAGCAGGGAGCTTGCCTCTCCCTCTGCCTCTGCCTGCCATTCTGTCTGCCTGTGCTCGCTCTCTCCCCCTCTCTCTCTTTGATAAATAAATAAAATCTTAAAAAAAAAAAAAAAAGCTGGAGGACTGTGTTGGGAGACATGTCTGCTGGCTTTGGGTCTCCCTGCAGCAAGCCATGCCATCTATTTGCTAAGTTCCGTTCCACTTTGGAGAAACTCAAAAAGGCTACAGGGATTTACCTAATGAGAAAAAGAAATGGCCCAAGACAAACACCCATTCTCAGCCCATCCCCTCCCTGGCTCCCTAGTCTGTAATTCTCATTCTCACCTGGGGCAAGACTGAGGTGAGAAAGGGACCTATTAACCTTCCTCCTGACACAGGTGAGCTTGATTCAGCCATCCAGAAGCCTGCCAGTGGCTACATTGCTTGCCTTCTGGCCTACTTTCTTGGTGACATCAAAACTGAGTTTGTAGGGCAGTGGAGGTGCCCTCTCTGGCTGCAAAGGTGGAAACGGGACTGGCATCCGGAAAGTCCTTGAGGAACATCCAGTCCAGGCGGGCTGGGGAGCGGGGAGAGGCAATGATGTTGTAGGGAGAGAGCAGGAGTCCTCCAAGGCAGTGGTTGTATCCAGTTACAACAGGGTACCTCAAGGTCTGAGACTGTCTTGGCTGCCAAGGAGTGTGTGGTAGGGCAGAAATGCCCAAATGAAAGGACCAATCCCAATCAATGTCTCAAGAAATAACTGGATCTGAATGGGAGTGGGGGTGGGAAACATGTTCCATAACTGTCTTCAGTAAAGGCCTGGCATGGCTAGGGTGGTGATGGGTAAAGGATAAAGGAGACAGCAGGCTAGAAAGCTCTCCTTCTTTATTTGTTTTCCAGCTTTATTGAAATATAACTGACATATAACCTGGGAGCTTTTAGAAAGGGACCAGAATCTAAACAATGGACATGACCACTAAGATGATGTTTTCATGGACCCTTTGTGATAACATGGGGGAAATTCTTGTTATAACTTTAAGTAAAACTAAAGAGGCGAGCTATAAAATGGTAACCTGAGTTGAATCACAAACTGCATGGAAAAAATGCATTTTAAAAATGGGTGGGAAATGTACCCAAAATGCTAGTAGCATTTGATTCTTTTGGACGGTAGCTACGTAACATACCTGCTAAATACGAAGAGCCTCTTATGTACCAGGTTCCGTCCTGGCATTTAACTTACTTAAATTATCGCACGCCTTTGCACAGCAGCCCTGGGTGGCAATTTACAGGAGGAAGAACTGAGGATCCCAGAGGCCAGCTTGCTAAAACCCACACAGCTCAGAAGTGGCATCGTTAAAAATTATTGATTAAAAATTACGTTTCTGCTATTCTCTATTTTCCAAAATTTGACAATGAACATGTCATTTTTCTACCTTTTCCCAACTGTCCCTTTCTTCATCTAATTAACCCTTCCCGGATTAGGAACAAAGGGTAGCATTCTCTCTTGCTCCATAGAACCTGTGATCTCTTCCTCAGCAGAGCAGGAGCTAATGGTGGGGAGGGACTAAGTCCCCGGTTCTGAGCACAGAGGAGTACACAGTGGTGCTGAACAGATGTCTGCGGGATAAAAGACTGCATGAAAGAATACATGAGAACCAGTCATGAACAAGTTAACAGTGATGATGTTAAGCCTTGTGTGTACAGGCTGCTTGGGGAGGGTTCAGCCTTTTCACTAGAATGTTGAGAAGCATGCCATTAGGCTGAACGTTTTCCTATGAGGAAAACGTTGCTTTGAGCAACTTGGCCAGCTGGCCAGCGGTATCTCAGGTGATATCCCTAGCCTTGGGAACTCCATGTACTGGAGCTTATTGCTACCAGGTCCCTCCCCACGCTGAACACTGAAATACCCCTTTGTTTCTTAGGCCCCAGCTCCTAGCAAGCTGGAGGGGAAAGAGGTTTAAGGTCAGGGAGATGCTGGAATCTTAGCGCACCCCTGGAAAGCCCTGTGGATAACAGGAAGTTGACTGTATTTTGCAAGCTAAAAAGGATAACAGATAAAGGAATTCACATGATTAATATGGCAAGAAGAAAGGACCAGAATGGCCAAAGAACACCTGACCTTCTTGCTGCAGGTACTTGGAACCTGGATTTAGAATCCCTGCTTAGTGACTCCACCGGGTGAGGCCAAGCACATGATGAGAGGGAAGGGCAGGGCTAAGGCAAACCTCTGGGTGCCCCTGTTCTCTACTCACCAAGTGGGTGGCCACCTCCGATCTCTGTGGGACAGGGAGACAGGGGACAGGATAATGACTTCATTTCCTTCTGGCCTGAGCTTCCCCAATGCAAAAAGTGGAGTGAGGAAAGCTTTCACTGAACTGGTAGCACTTTGGAAAATTAGAGCCAGTTCCCAGTAATCAGCACCAACAAGGGGCCAGCAGGAGGGTCTGCAATTAGATAAAGAAAAATAGTGATGTTTACAATTCAATTTGTTTTAAAACAGTAGATTTACCTTTATAATTATGAACCAACGCAAGTTCTTGCTAGAAGGAACTGGCCAGGGCTCCAGCCCTCCCGCTCAGAATAAGCCCTCCACTTGCACCCATATCCCCCCAGAATCCAGAGCTCTCCTCAGCCCTCAAGGCCTCATTCAAATCCTACTTCCTCCAAGAGGCCTTGGAGTTCTTCAGTCCTTTCTCTTCCTTCCATACTCCCTCTAGCACTTTCCTGGCATTGGGTAGAGCCCCTTTCACAGTTAGTCCTTTCTGTCTGTGACCTCCTCTCCCTGGAAAGGAGAAGCTTCGTGAAGGGAGGCCACAGCCTTTCCGCTGTTGTTCATCTGAGCAGCCCCCTGGGCCTAGCACAGTGCCTGACTCAGTGGGCTCCTAGCCCTTGCCTCATTTGTTCTTGCCCAATGGGATGGACTCATGGACTTGGAGGTTGGGGCATCTCTATGGTCTGGGAGATTCCGGATTCCCAGAACCCTGGGAGAGCTCCTGCGGATAACAGGGAGTTGTCCTTCTTTTGCAAGCTAGAAAGGAGTATTTGCGGGGCCTAATGATGGCTGACTTTGTCTTTCCAGGAGTGAGGAAGCCTCAAACCTATCTGCAGGGGCAGTGAGACAGCGGAGCAACAAGGGGCCCCTTTGGCAGGAGGACAGGTTCTCCTGTCCCCATTCAGTCACTAGGCCCCCCAAGTGTGTGATCAGAGAGTTGAGGCTGGGGAGGCGAGGGAAAGGGAGGGGAAGGACTGGGCGCGCTGCCCTCCCTCCCTCCCGCTCCTCTTTTCTCTCGTGGTCCCCGCCGGCCTCCCTCTCGGGCTCTTTGTCTGTCGGTTGGTCTGTCTGTCGGCTTTCTCTCGCGCTGGCTCTCCGGAGCTCGCTCGCTCGCTCTCTCTCGCTCTCTCTCTCCCTCTTCGGTTCACGTGACTGCCTGCTCTCAACGGCTCCGATCACCTCTTCCTGAGGCTGCACCTTTCGGTTGGTAACAGGAGACACTCGGGTGTTGGGGGCAGGATGGGTTTCCTTCCTCCGCTTTTTCCTCCTCGCCTTCTCGGGCAGCTCCGGCCGCTCCTCTCCGCAGGGCCTCTGGCCCTCCACCCCTCCAGCCTCTCCCCGCCCCCATAGTGCTCCCCCCCCCCCCCCCCCCCCCACCCTGCGCCGGGCCTCCCTCCACTCCTGCTGCCAGCCCTCTTTGGGGAGAGGGGCTTCGGCGCCGGGGACAGACAAAAGGGCCGAGACAGACTCGGGGGCACCCTACGGCAGCTCTCCCCACGAGGCCCCCTCCCCCCGGGGGGCGAGTGCAGCTCTCCCTTCCTCTCTCCAGCCAGAGGTCCCGGGAGTTCGCCCCTCCTCGCCCCCGCCACCCCTGCACCAACCTTTCCCGGCCTCGTTCGCGCCAATCTCTTTGCTGCGGGTGCTGAGCCTCCGGGCGTCTGGAATACCAAGGAAGGGGGGGGGGAGACTCGTCCCAGCCGTCGGAAGGTTCCTGGTCTGAGGCCGGCGACAACCTAAGGGACACAAGGGCACAACCTTAGGTCTGCAACCTAAGGGAGCTTGAGTTTCATGGGAGAGACAAACTCTTTACAGTACAAACTCAATAAAAACAGACGAATCTCAAAGTGTGATGAAAGTGCCATGTAAAGGCTGAGCTGGACCTGCATCTTCCCGAACTTGTGGCAGAAATAGATCGGGTTTCCTTGTCCCCTTTGCCCCCCTTGCTTAGCACTTAGTACTTATCCCAGCATAACTGCTCCCCATCCAACCAACACCCACTGCCAGAATTTGGAATTAAACGTGAAAACACTCATTCCACACCAGGGTAAAATTTTAAACAAAAGCCATTTAAGATGTAACTTATCAAGTAAATCAGACCAGACATTTTCAAAGCTGCCTCATTGTAGAAGAACAGTTAGCTAGTGGCAAGTACACGTGTTAGACCCTACGGAGAGACAGTTGCCCTGAGCCCCCCAAATGACCACCTACAACCATTCCAGTCAGTAAAACTAAATCCCCTTACAGGATAGTGCTTATGGCCAGAGCCACACCTGCTGTGCATTAGGCATATCCCAGGCCAACCCCAATAACAAATTACCCAAATGTTGGGAGAGGATGGGTGCCAGAAGGAATCCTATCTTTCCAGGATTTTAGGGAGGGACTTGAGCTGAGGAATACCCCAGGCTTGACTGGTACCAAGAACAATACTTGCGGGCAATAAAACCTAGCAAGAATGGTCACCACAGCTACAATTTATTGAGCACCTACAAAGTGCCAAGTACATAGTACGCATCATATTTAATCCCAGTAATAGTCTCAGGTGGCACTATAATTATCCCAGTTTAACAGATGAGGACAGTAAGGCTCAGAGAAGGTAACTTGAAGAGGCCACACACCTGGTTAGTGGCAGAGATGGGTTTGGAATCCAGGTCTGGCCAATGCATAAGCCCAGGCCCTTAACCACTAAGCTATTCCATCTCTTTCCCACAAGGAGTGACTTTAAAACTCTCCCAGAAGGAACAAGGACAATCATGGGGCAGGGCACAACCTTGCTGAAATTGGCTACTTAACCAAAATGTGGGTCAACGGGGGCCCAAAGTCATCCTGCTGGCTTCGTAAATGCTCCAGCCTCCCAAATAAAAGTCTAGATCCCAGATTTCTAACAGAACCCGAAGGACCCATCCTATCTGACCATCCCAATAGAAATCATCCCACTTCCGGTTTCTGTCTTTCTTGGGTAATGGTGAGATTTGCAGGATGCCAGCCCAAGAGTGAGCTTCTTAGCAGTCTTATGGGGGTTGGGGGTGGGCTTGATAATGGACCCCCACTGCCCTACCCCCAGTCCTCCCTGGAGGGAGGACAAATAGGCCCATTGATTCGAAACTCTCCCAGAGGGCATTAGAGTAATGACTCTGGACTGTGCGATGCCTACACCCCCGTTGACCTCCTGACTGACCCCTGCCCTGGGAGGTTCCAAAGGCCACAAATCTCTGTTTCTTGTGGGCCATGTGGTTTGTGGCTGTTTGTAGTTTTGGAAGGGAGGGGGAAACGACAGGGGTAGGGGACACTGCTTCTCACTGTGCCCGGCTTCCCAAGAGAGAAATAGCAAGAGGCGGGCAAGGCCCCTTCCAAACTCTGCCAAGACACACTGCAACTACTGATATGGGCTCCATCACTTATTTTTGAAAGCAGCAGAGCTTTTGGTTCATTTGCATAAATGTTTGCACTGCCTGCTATATTTTGGTTCTGGAGGAGGGCACCAGGGCACAGAATATAACATACATAACAGATTTGTAACTGGGCAGCTTGAGGCTGCCCCTGGCTGGGTGAACTAACCAGCCAGCCCAAGATGGCCCTTCACCTTCTGTGCCTACTTTTGAAAGCTCTTCTAAGTGCAGAATCCAGCACCAGCCCTATGTAGTAATAGAAATATCTTGTCCCTAAAGGGGTACTTCTAAGCCAGGTGTGTAAGTGGATGAGTGGATAAGGAGCACTTTGACTTGAAAAGGGCCAGATTCTGGACTCTTGATTTCTTTTTTTTTTTTTTAAGATTTTATTTATTTATTCGACAGAGAGAGAGATAAAGAGGGAATACGAGCAGGGGGAGTGGGAGAGGGAGAAGCAGCCTGAACAGGGAGCCCGATGTGGGGCAGGGGGTTGTGTGCTACAGGACTCACACTGGGGTCCTGACCAGAGCCAAAGGCAGATGCTTAAGGACGGAGCCACCCAGGCATCCCTGGACTCCTGAATTCTGTTGTTCAGTAAAGAAATACTTATTGAATACATTCTGTATGCCAGACACTTTACTAGGCACTGAGAGAACATAATAAGTATTAAGACCCTATCTCCAGGGGCACCTGGGTGGCTCAACCATTAAGCGTCTGCCTTCAGCTCAGGTCATGATCCCAGAGTCCTGGGATGGAGCCCTGCATCTGGCTCCATACTCCGTGAGAAGCCTGTTTTCCCTCTCCCAATCTCCCTGCTTGTGTTACCTTTCTCTACTGTGTCTCTCTCTGTCAAAAAAAATAAACAAAATCTTAAAAAAAAAAATAAGACCCTGTCTCCATCATTGAGGTACTCCTAGTTGAGCATGGGTGAAAGAAACATAACCAAAGAACCCTGACTTGGTGTCCCATCAGAGGGAGGATAAGAGAAGACTGTTAAGGTAGCATTCATCTAGCAGTGGGAAGGGAGTCTGAAGAGACTTAGTGGGGGGTGTGATTGCTTAATGAATCTGAAGCATCAACCCCACCACCACCATCTCCAAGCTGTGTTTTAACCTCTATTACTAACTCCCTGTGTGAGCTCAGCAAATGTTTAAGTTCTCTGGGCTGCCTCAGTTTCTTCATCTTCAAAATGGGAGCCATAATGTGTGAAATGGGCCCCTGTGACAGTGTCCTGTGTGCCCTACTTCCCACCTTGCCTGGTACTATATGAAACATAGACTCCAGAGTGAGATCATAACTGCGTCTTCCAGATGCATGCAGACATCTGGCAGAGCTGGGGAGAGTGGGGAAAATCCAGAAGGGGTGGGAATGGGAGATGCGCGTTGCGCACAAGGGGTGAGGGCCCCAAAGGAAGGTGAGAGTAGAGGTGAAGGTTAACCTTCTATTCTGACTTAATCATCTTTATGTATGTAACCGTCTTTCCACAGCCCCTCTTCTCCCCCACCATTCTAAAGCGGGAGCAACGCCGGGGGAGGAAAGCGGGTTGTTGGGGAGAAGGCACCTCAGGAACAGCAGTCAGGTGTCGCCTGCTTCAGCCCCTCCCGCCCCATGCGGTCCATCTTGAGGACGGAGACACTGAGGGGATCGGTTGTCTGTCCCGACCTCTCCACCCTTCAGTGATTGAGATCGCCTTAGCTTCTCTCCGGAGCCATGCATTTGCCTGCACTGTTTTTGTTGTTGTTGTTGTTGTTAATGTTCAGTGCGGCCGGCATTTGGGATGGGGGTCACCAGTTCCGTTAAGTTTTCTCCCCGCTGTGCCAAGAAGGGCTTCTTTCTACTCCTCCTAAACGATCCCCTTCAGGGGGGCGAGAGAGCTCGGGGCCGGCCAGGGCCGAGCCGGCTGCGCTGCCCCTCCAGGATTTCCTGCACTCCGCGCCGCGAGGTCTGCTCGAACTTCGGCCTCCGACGAAGGCAACTCTGCTTCCCTTGAAAATGCAGAAACTCCCGGCCCACACCCCCGCCCCTAGGGCCGCCCCCTCCCCCTTCCCCCTCCGCCCCCGCCCCGGCGAAGGCTCCGCCCCGGGCCCTCGGCGTGGGGGCCTCCCTGCCACCTGCCCGCTGCCCATCCCACATGCAAAGCGTGACCGCCGGGGAAGGAAGCCGAGCGCGCGCCCACACCGGCCCGGCGCCGCGGCGACAGCAAGCTGCTCGCCTACTCCGTCCGTCTGCGCTTACCCAGCATGCACTTCCAGGCCCCGAGCTATCTCGGAGCTGCAGCCCCGGGGTCAGAGCGGCCGGAAGAAACAGGAAGTTTGGGACGGTCCTAGTCATGGGGCCGGGAGTCCTAAACGGCAGGCCCTTAACTCCGCGCTGCCTTTCCCTTCCCCCGCCCCCTCCCTCTGGCGCACTTCCCTGGGGTCCGTTTCGGGGGCTGGCCTGAACTCCAAAAATCCAGATGTGTTTGGGGGTCATTCAAGACACACTCCCAGGGTTCCCTTCGCCGTAGCATCTCTGAGGGGTGGGAGGAGGAAGGGAGTGCTCCCTGCCCGCCCGGTGGGGTGGTAGGCCCCTAGGGTGTTCACCTTCTGCCCGCTGAGAGGGAGAAAGACACTAGATTGGGTGGAGGTGGAGGGCTGGAGCTTAGCCTCCAACGGCCATCTCTTGGGCAGGTAGGGCAGAGGGAACCTGGTCCAGTTACTGTCTCCTCTCCCTCTGCTAGATAGCTTCGCTCTAATCTGCCCTCCCCACTAAGGCTGCCCCATTATCCTCAGCAACCATCTCATTAACGGGCACTGCTCTTCAGCAGGGACACTGGGCAAGGGAGAGGGGGATGCCTGATGCGGCCCATTGGGGGGCAGAAAACGCAAAGAGCACGTCTTTTTGCATGAGCTCTCCTCCCTTTCTGCACACCCCTTTGGCCAGGCAGGAAGGACTGAATTCTCAGTTCCCTTGGCCTCCAACTCCAAGCCCAGATGAGCTACACCAGTGCCACAGGCAGCCTCAGCTAGCCCCGCTTGAGCCTCCCTTGGCCTGTAGCTGAGAGGGATACAGGTCAGGTTGGATCCCAGTGGGCCCTGTGGATCTTAGTATGCCACCCCACCTGGCCAATCCTTTCCAGGTGCTGAAGACATCTTCTTAGACTTCCTTAGAGAAAGGGGGGCGAGGAGAACAGAATGAATAGTTTGGAAGTAGGAAGGGGAAGGTAAAACTCACTAGCTGTGGAGTGCTCATGAGACTGTCCCAGACAGTTCCACCCCTGGGCAGAATTAATTAGTCTTTCTTCTCTACTCCCACAGCATAGTAGGATGTATACTACTATTGACACATTGTGTTGTGATTTTTTTTGTTTCCATGTTTCTCTCCCTTGCTAGACTGTGAGCTCCTGGAGGGCAGAAGGTATACCTTATTTAACATGCACCCAGAGATGCCCTCACACATGTGTAAACACACAACCAGAGCAAAGAGACAAACACATTCCTGCCGCAGTCCCGGTGTCAGTCTGAGACCACCACTTGGAAAATGAACAGATGTTACATGATGCCAAGTAACTGGCCTTTTGAAAATTGAATCTCCAAACCTAAACATCTAAAGTGTCGACAGCCAACATCACAACTGGTTCGGCTGATTTTTTTTTTTTTTCTGCCCTGACTTTTTTAAGCAGCCATAGCCCTATGTGTAGAAACAGTGACTGTTCAGGCTGAGAGGGCCCTCTGAGATGCTCTGGTACAACACTCTCCATTTTCCAGATAAGAAGGTCCAAAGTCACACAGCAGCAGAAATCTGTCCCACCTTCTCACCACTCGGAGCATGCACATGTATGACACCTGTGTGTACACAGACAACTGTCTGGATCTGCACAAGTGGCTGCTGACGTACATAGACGTGGGTGCATCCTCGTACGTGCCACCACTACAGCAGGGCACACCCTCCCCCAACATCCACCTAGCAAATGAGGATGCCCCCCCCCCCCATGTGGCTGCTGATCTGAGAAGGGAGGGCAGGGGTCACCCTGGGCCTGGGCAGCCCTTCCCAGGGGGCCAGAAAGGGACAGAGAAGCCTACAGTTTTGCAGCTGTCATTTAATGTGGTCAACTCGCCCCGGCTCCCCTTGGTTCTCCTCCGTCTGCAGAGGGCGAGGAGAGGAGACATTCCGGGCTCATTCCAGCGAGCTGTGTGCACGCTGCAGGCGTGGTATGTAAGTAAGCGGCGCGCTTCCAGCTGCTGCCTTACACTTCGAGGGCTGACAGGCAGCCCCCTCCCCCCAAACAGAACTCGTTACCCACCGCTGGCCTCTCTTCACTGGGCATGATGCAGACAACCCGGACCATTCAAGCCCTTCTCAAAAGGAGAGAAATTACAGCTTTTTCTGCCTGCCTGCCTTTCCTTAGGGGGGATCCCCTCTCTCAGACCCACCTCTAACTGGAAGCCGAGGCACACTTAACCCCGCACCCGCCTCTGGCAGCCCCATTACAGTGTGCTCCTTTAACACTCTGGTGAATAGTTTGCACCCTAGTTTTTGGTGCCTACCCATTTTCCCCCATCACGGTCCTCCCTCCCACCCCCACCTCCACTTACCATGAGCATACCTTCCTTGCCTTGTAGAGTGCTTTATAGCTTTCAAAGCGCTTTCCCGTATGTGTCTGACTTTATCGCTACCGCAACCTTGTAAGTCAAGTGTTAGTACCTTCATTTCACACACGGGGAGACTGAAGCTCAGAGAAGATAAGCAAGCCGCCCAAGGTCACACAGCTAATACCACAATCACCCTCTTTGACTACAGAGTGCAGACTTTACCCACTCGTCACTCTAGTGCCCAGTTGATGTCCATCTCTCCAAAGGGAGAGAGCCGCCTTTCTACCTCTTTTGTACCTCCAGGCTACCTGCTGTAGAACAGGCACTGTACCCAATGGGCATTCCAAGGCCTGGGTAGACAGACCGATGATACAAACAGCAAATCCTGGGGTCTCCAGGAAGCGAGAGGCATTTTCCCACTCCGGTGTTGCGTACCACCAGGGTCTTTTCAGCAGCCCCCACCCGTAATGTCTTCTCTCTGTCCTCACTTGCTCAGACAGAACAGTGCCAAAGCCAGAGTGGAGATCATCCCTAGGGTGTAGACCACAGCTCTCCCCTCCCCCTCTCCTTTGGGGCTTTGGAGTGTTCAGAGCTCATGAATAAAGCTAATATTGGAACTGGTCTTATACCAGTCGGAAAGGGACTGTTCTCTGGATCCTCCTTTGCAGGGACGTATTGTGCCAATAGAATGCCCCGAGGCCCCGGCCCTTTCCAGCAGGCTGGCTGGAACCGAGGGCACCCCCTCCCTTTATGAGTCTCAGCTGATTTCCCTTGAGAGCCGCCCTGCTCAGCAGCCCCCCCACCACCACCAATCGGACTCCCTCACTGTACCTGGGCCCCGCCCCGACTGTCCTCAGGGGCGGGGCCAGCCCTAGGGCAAGCTGGGGCAGGAAGTGGTTGCAATTACACACTCCCGACCCCGCGCTGGCTGCCACTGCCGGAGTGACAGTACTAACTCGGCTGGCCCCAGACGTCAGCGTCGGAGCTGCAAGAGGGCTCAGCCAGGGGCTCACGGGCCCGAATGAAGCTCTTTCCCTGACGGAAGGGAGTTTCCAAGGCTGGAGGGAGGCTGGAAACCTCAACTGTCTGCCGGTCACAACTAGGGATAAATGGAGGGGGTCGGGGGTCCCAGCACAGCATGGCAGCCACTCAGCACCACCATCTCTTTTTAACCCGGCCGCCCGCTAGAAGCAGCTTTCCCCTGCTGTTTGGCCCCTGTGCTTGCGTTGGCCGGGACAGCCCTGACCCCTCCTACCAAGGAGGACAGGCTTTGATCTGCTGCAAACCACCAGAGCACAGTGGCTTTATACCCCCTATTACTCCTTAGTTTCTCAGGCATTCCCATGTGGGGCCAGCTCTGGGCTAGGAGGAGGGTGTGACTGGTGTGGCCATTGCTATGGGCTAAGGACCTTGTAGAGAGAGGTATAGGGGAGTTTGAGAATGTTTGAGAACTCTCAGGAGTGGACTTTCACTGAAAGCATCTTTAGCTCAGAAAATCGTGGCTGCATTAGAGGAATGAGGTAGAAGGAGGAATGAAGAAGATAGCGAAGTATGAGAGGTAATGGGGATGAATGAAATAGGTTTTTTAAAAAGGGTCTACAAGCCCAGTGGATACAATGGGGGCTCCTCTTTGCCCTTCACTAGAATCTTCTCTTGCAAACCCAGGTTCCTTTGGTATGTCTGCACCCTGCAAAGCAACATTTCACAACCTACTAAAAGCTTCATGGCACACTCCTTTCCTTGTTCTTATGAAACTCTCCCCTTCTCTGGGGCCTGCCTAATCTCCTGAGGTGCGTTGGTGCTCACTTTGGGGCTGCCCAAAGTAGAAAGTCTTCCTTCCCCGTGCTACTGATTCTGGCAGAAGCCAAAGGCTTGGTAGCCCAGCTTGGGGGGCGGCTACTGATCAGCAGCCCTTTTCCCTGGGGTTCCCAGGAGGCTGGGAAGTCAGAGGCAACTTCCACAGATAGCACATGAAGAGATAGAGAGGAGAGAAAGGAAAAAGTACAAAAAACAAACCAGGGGGCAGGACTCTTAGCCCTGCCTTTGCATTGCTTCACTCACAGATGGAGATCACAATCAGAAGATTGTCTTTGGGCTTTTTGTTGTCATTGTTTTAAATATTCTATTTATTTATTTATTTATTTATTTGGCAGAGAGAGTAGAGAGAGAACACAAGCAGGGGGAGCTGCAGGCAGAGGGAGAGGCTCCCCACTGAGCAGAGAACCCTGGCTCCCACAGGGCTCCATCGGATCCTAGGACCCCAGGATCATGACCTGAGCCTAGGACTTCAGGACCATGACCTGAGATGAAGGCTGTTGCTCAACAGACTGAGACGGGTGCCCCCACAAGATTGTCTTTGAATATGAAATGATGACAGGACATGGGATCAAATGAGTAGGAATGAAAGGTTTCATAAACTATTAAGTTCTATACAGATGTGAGGGATTACCATTATTAATACTATGAATTACAAATTTTCATTTTGCTTCCTTGGATCCGATGTATTCAATATTCTCCTTAATGGAGGTACATGACACACACAGGTTAGCCTTGGGTGTTTGAGGCCCTGAGTGAAGCATAGTGTACACACACAGCTTGTGTATAAGAGAGAGTGAGAGAGAGAGAGAGAGAGAGAGAGAAGGAAATGAGAGGGAATGATTAGGTGGAACGCCTTCCCTCAACATTTGTCCCCTGGCAAAATGGGCTATAATGAACAAAAAGAGACTTGAAGGGGAAACCTCATGAATCATATGGCCAGAGAGGTCTAGGAGACAAGTCTTGTTTGTCTCTGTACCCTCAATAGCCAGAACAAGCTGAGGGAAGGAGCTCAAGCATCCAATGTCTGCCCATTTAATGACTGCTGGAAGGAAATGAGGGAGGGGTGCTCCAAGTCTTCTGCCTTCTTTGCTGCCACTATAGTTCTGATCACGTGTATCTCAGCTCCCTTCAGCGGCAGGAGTCCTGTCCCACCAGCCCAGTACCCCCAAGTGCTGGTACATCCTTGCAAGTCTGTAGCAGCGAGTCACCGTACCCCGATGTCTCTGCCACAACAAGAAGCCTGGTGTTCAGAGGCCCAACACACAGCCAAAGTTACTCACACTACATATGTCATTACTGTTTGATTCCTCACAAGGCTTTCCAGGCTCTTACAAAGCCTCGGGACCATTCTGAACATCAATCAACAACACCAACAAAAAAAACGGGGTCATGGATAGGGAAGCACTTTGTGTCCAGCAAAACCCCGCACAAATGTAGGGGATTATTGCACTGTATTCCAAAAAGAATATTCTGATTCTCCGACAGTTGTGGTTATTTAGATTTTGGCAAACAGGAGTTGACTGCATTATAATATATATGCTGGGGGGGGGATGTCTGCACATGTTTATGTTCAGTGGTAAGACCCATAGATAGAAAGCTACTTGGCCAAATGGCACAGAGACTCATTTAGATCATGCAAAGCCAGTACGGCTAAGTTAATAAGAATTCCCTAGCTCTCTATCTTTTTCAGTATGCTTTTATATAGGTGCTCTCATCAGATTCTCCCCACAACACTATGCCACTGTTAAGTCACTCTGACTTGACTTCAGTAGAATAAAGCACACAGTGAGCTCAGAGGAATCTACTTTTGAGACTTGCAGGCTCTGAGAACTTTGCCTGGGAGAAATTTTCAGGCAGAGAAAAACATGATCTGTGTAGGTCCTGGCAGGACCCTTCAGACATAGGCCAACCTCGCTCCATTCTCTGTCCCCATAGAGCGCTCTACAATGCCTCCATAATGACCTCCAGACCAAGAAGAAGTTTCTCTTTCAGTCATTCAACCAACAAACACGTTTTGAGTGCTTTCTCATCTGCGCCAGGACTTCTGCTAGGCCCTGGGGCAATAAAAATGAAGAAGCCTTCATTGCTCATCATTCTCCTCTCCCCTCTCAAGCAACGTGTTTTGTGGCACTTTTTTCCCCTTCAAGACGCTCAGTGATGTTCGTTTGAGTCTGCTGAGTGAAGCCAGGGCTAACGGTTTTGAATCTAGTCTGGTTGCTTCAATCTCTGATGGGGCAACGAAGGATCCCTTTGGAGAGAGAAGTGCTCAGAACATCAAGTGGGGCTCTCGGACATAGAGCACAGGTGTTACAAACTCCAGAAGAGACAGCTTTTTTTTTTTTTGTCCACACACTTGAAAAGTCAGGAGAAAAATCATGTGATCAGCATTGTGTTGGAATAACATTCTCACCTCAGGTTCTGTCAGAGCAGATGCTTTGGATCTGGAAGGCCTCCCTGGTAAGTCCAACTTAGGCTGTCACCATTCTGGGAGGCAGTTAAAGGGCTGTCTTATTCATCCTCAATATATGGCCATGTGTTTCCTTGGTGGGAGAACTCTGGTGAGTTAACTAGAACATTCAGGCAGAATGACTTCCTGGACTTGGGAATCTTCTAGTTTAGTCAAAGCTAACCTCCATCTCCTTTCTTGTTTAGCTTCTTGGTGGAAAATCTTTCTAACAAGCATGAGCCCACTTTCTAAATTGTTAGTAGAGGTCACTGAGCAACTTGATGGAGCCTCTCATTGTTGACTGGGCATCTTGCAGGGATTTGTCTTCAGTGGATCCCAAATCAGTATCTCCAACCCACAAAAGCCTGGGAGAGAGTCTCTGACCTATGTTTGTATTTCATAAAGTCTAGTGAAACGTACCTGTATGATGCTGCAGAGGTTAACTACAACATCAAGTGTTGTTGGCTTTAGCTGGAATTGAATGACCTCAGTGAGACTATCTTGGGATGATCAGAAGTTCTGACATAGGGGCGCCTGGGTGGTTCAGTGGGTTAAAGCCTCTGCCTTCGGCTCAGGTCATGATCCCAGGGCCCTGGGATCGAGCCCCACATCAGGCTCTCTGCTCAGCAGGGAGCCTGCTTTCCCCTCTCACTCTCTGCCTACTTGTGATCTCTGTCTGTCAAATAAATAAATAAAATCTTAAAAAAAAGAAGTTCTGACAAAGCTTTATTTGTATCTGATATATGTTATTTTTTTTTACTTTTTAAAAGTTTTTCATTTATTTAAGTCATCTCTTTACCCAAAGTGGGGCTTGAATTCATGACCCCAAGATCAAGAGCCCTACGCCCTCCTGACTGAGCTAGCCAGGTATCCCATATCTGATACACTTTTAAAAGGCAAATTATTACTTGAAAATACATCCCATTTAAGTAGATAAGTATTTTGAACACACAGGGTTAAGAGTCCAGACTCTGGGGGCGCCTGGGTGGCTCAGTGGGTTAAGCCACTGCCTTCGGCTCAGGTCATGATCTCAGGGTCCTGGGATCGAGTCCCGCATC
>NC_081575.1:20318748-20321757 GCF_022355385.1 Mustela nigripes | reverse complement strand
GCCCTCTCTCTCTCTGCCTGCCTCTCCATCTACTTGTGATTTCTCTCTGTCAAATAAATAAATAAAATCTTAAAAAAAAAAAAAAAGAGTCCAGACTCTGGAACCAGACTGCCTGGATTCAGATCCTAACTTTATTTTTTTTAAAGATTTTATTTATTTATTTGACAGAGAGAGATCACAAGCAGACAGAGAGGCAGGCAGAGAGAAGGGGGGAAGCAGGCTCCCTGCTGAGCAGAGAGCCTGAGGCAGGGCTCAATCCCAGGACCAGCAGGGCTCAATCCCAGGACCCTGGGATCATGACCGGAGCCGAAGGCAGAGGCTTTAACCCACTGAGCCACCCAGGTGCCCCAATAGGTATGAAGTTTTATTTTGGGGTCATGAAAATATCTTGGATCTAGGCAGAGGCAGTGGTTGCACCGAGTTGTGAATGTACTAAATGACCGTGAATCTAACACTTTAAAATGGTAGTTTTTAATTTATATTATGTGAGTGAATCTGACTTCAATTTTTAAAAAACTAAGTCGTTGGACAACTTTGGGCAAGTCATTGAAACTCTGTGTACTTCAATTTCTTCATCCGTAAAAGGGGCAAACGATAGTACTTAGCTTATGAGTACTTCTGAGTACTCAGAAGTACTCATGAGTGCTTATGAGTGTTAGGAGATTGTTATGAGTATTAAATGAGTTACTATTTGTAAAATCCTCAGAACAGTTTCTGGTACATACTCAGTAATGTATAACTGTGTTTAAGGGGATCTACAAGAGGAAAGACATAGACCCTTGGCAGTAACAAGTTTGGGGATCTCTGGTGAAGATGAAAGTGGAAAAGTGCTCCGTGTATTTCAATGTGTAGCCCAAGAGACCCCTAGTTTCTAATTCCCAGTAGACATTGGAAATTCAGAGTATGAGGTACCACCACCCCAGAGCTATTCAGGAAGACCCTGGGTGGGAGGGTGCCTTGGAATTTGAATTTTAACAAGCTCCTCCCAGTGATTTTTATGTATATTGAAGTTTGAGAAAATTTGGTGTGAGAGTTTAGGTTGAATGTATGTGGAAGGCAGAACATTGTTCTCTGGATTATTTTTTAAGATTTTATTTACTTATTTGACAGAGAGAGAGAGAGAGAGAGACGAGAGAGAGAAAACGAGCAGGGAGAGTGGGAGAGGGAGAAGCAGGCTCCCTGCCAAGCACGGTGCCCAATGCGGAACTCAATCCCAGGACCTTGGGATCATGATCTGAGCCAGAGGCAGACGCTCAATTGACTAAGCAACCCAGGTGCCCCTGTTCTCTGGATTTTTTAAAAAATCAAAATCCCAGGTCTTAACTTATTTTTTGATCACCTTGTGACTTTCTTCCCAATTCTCCCTGCAGAGCCCCTAGGACAGTTCTTCCTCTAGAGCCGCTTGTAGCTTCATGAGCAAGAACAGACAGACAAGAATACATATAAAGACACACACACACCCGGAATAAGAATGGTATATTGACCAAATTATCTATAGTGGCAAAACTACATGCTTACTCCATTCGGTGAATGTTGGAAGTGCTATGCTGGGCTCTGTGGAGGACACAGTAAAACGTGGCCCTTTCCTTCCAGGTGCTGTCAAGTTCTACGAGACAAGATGGATACTGAAAAGGCTAGGCATCATGTGAGTGGTGGATTTGAGAAGTGGTGTGTATGTGGGGAATGGCAGTTTGGCAAACTGCGTGCCCCCATTGAATGCCTACTGTCAATCAGTCTCCAATATTCATGGAGGGCATTGTAGGGGATGCTGCTTTCTATGGCAAAGTGCCTGCCCTCAGATGGGGAAGGAGAACTAAGTCACAGAGCATGGAAAATCACTAAGCGCTAAGCAGTACTTACTGACAGGGCCAAGAATACAGAGGCAAAAGCATTCAGAGGGAGCTCCGTAGAAGTGGGGCTTGAAGGATTGGCCAGGTGGAAAGGAACTCGAGTGTACGCACGTGGATAGGAGTGGGCATAGAGATGTGTAAGTTCAGTAGGGTAGCTTAGTCCCATGCCAACATCTCTGAGCCTGCACAACATCACCACCACAGCCAGAGGAAGTGGAATGGGGCGAGCACCCACTGAATGTGCGCCACTGAACTGGGTACTAGTCTCAATATTCTTTAGCCTCTTTGGGGGAAGAGATAATAGTTTTGCTGAAAGGTCTTGTTAAATTTTATTCCATTTCCCTTGCCAAAAGTCCACCTTTCTTTTTCTTTATGTTTGTGTTGTGCTTTGATCCCCAGGCTTGAATTAAGCAGGTGCTCCCAAGTTCTGAACTCTAAAAACTCATACTTGGGATGCCTGGCTGGCTAGTCGGTAGAGCATGTGACTCTTGACCTCAGTTCGGTGAGTTCGAGCCCCACATTGGGCATGGAGCCTACTTAAAATAAAAATTTAAAAATATATAAAAATTAAAAGTCCTCATGCTTAAAAAAGAACTACTGCTATGGGGTACCTACTAGGTGCCAAGCACTGTTTTAAGTGCCTACTGTCCAATAATTCATTTGATCTTTGTAACATTTTCAGGAAGTATTTTATTAGCACCCATTTTATAAGAGAAGACTGAGGCTCAGACAGAAATTAAGGGTCTTTTTTTGGGAAAGATTTTATTTATTTATTTATTTGACAGAGAGAGACAGCGAGAACGGGAACAGAAGCAGGGGGAGTGGGAGAGCAGAGAGCGTGCTGCGGGGCTCAATCCCAGGGCCCTGGGATCACGACCTGAGCCGAAGGCAGATGCTTAAGGACTGAGCCACCCAGGCACCCCAGAAATTAAGGGTCTAAAGTGATATCACTAGGAAGTGGCAGAGTTAGGATTCAAACCATATCTGTGTAAATTGTGAGACTGTGTAGGCGCTAAATGGGAAAAGAAAGACTCAAGGAAGCTAAAACTTAAAACTGAGTCTTCCTCGGGCCAGAAGGGAAGCCAGGTGTGGGCCTCCATTTTCTGACTAAGAAATAAAAGGATTAGATTAGATCATCCTTTCATTCATTCATTTAACA
>NC_081575.1:20265236-20318648 GCF_022355385.1 Mustela nigripes | reverse complement strand
TGAGAAATCCAAGGAAGTGGAAATCTAGCTGGAGAGACAGGGGGTAGAAGTGCTTACTAAAGGGCCAGCCAAGCTCAGTAGGGTGGGGGAAACCCCCCAAGGAGCAGTTAACTTCCATGAGGAGGGAGGGAGTGGGGGTCAGGCAAAGTGGAATAAAGAACCAGCGTGAGTAACGGTTGAGTGGGATTTCAACAAGCCCAGAAGGGCATAGAAAATGCTGAAGGAGCCGTCAAGAAAGCGCTTGTCTTGTCAAGGAATGGTGAGAAGGTTGGTTTCTGAGAACAGAGGCTTTGTAGGGACGTGGATGGAAGGGAGGCTGGAACAAGATCAGGGAGGGCCGTGGAAGCTAGGTGAAGGCTTATGGAGTTGATTTTGCTGGCAGTGGGCAGGCATCGCCAGTTTTTCAGGAGGGCAGATCATTTCTTAGTTTCTTCCATCTCTAACACTGTCTGTTTGCTTAAAAACTTTGTTAAGTGCCTAGGAGTCTTAGGTAAGTGAGGAGGCTTGACCTTGAGAGGCCTCTGGGGGTGATTTTAGCCCCCTACCTCATTTTCCCCCCTTTGGCTATAAAATCCAGAAAGGCTGTTAGTTGTTTACAGAGTTAAGTTTAACCAGACATGCTGTCTCCCCATCTAGACCCAGGGCTCTTAGAGGGCAGAGAATAGGCCTTCCTCAGCATGCAGTGGGCTGTTGGAATGCATTTCCAGCAGCAACCTGCTGCAATAGGTTAGTGCATTTGAGATACATGAAGAGCGAATAGGATTGATAAATTCTCCCCCACGGCCTCTCCCAGGGCACAAAGGGAAACATTATAGAGCACATAACATATGTAACTCATGGTCAACCCTGATGACTTAGTACCAGCCTCACTCTTTCTTTCCTGAATTTACAAGACTCTTTCTCGACCCTTCTCTCCGCAGTCTGCTTCCGGCTGTGGTGGCTTCAAATGAGCCCTTTGACGGTCCTGAGACTCTGAGTTTCAGATCTGACTTCACTTTAACTGACCAGGGGTGGGCGGACTAGGGATGAAGGGATGACCAGAAGCGTCAAATTCGCTTCCTTCTGACACTCCAACGATCTAAGCCACTGAAATTATTGTCCTTGTTGTCATCATCGCTGTTACAGGACTGGGCTGTTTTACCAGAAACACAAGGAAGACCTCTGATTTCAGAACAAAGCAGAGAATTGGAACAATTACGTTATGAATTAAGTTGGAGGTTGGTTTGAGGCTAAGTTACCCCCATGAGCCTTAAATGCCCTATTTTGTCTGGTCAGCTCTAGGAGAACAGAGCCCAGGCCCATGTCACCCCTAGGTCTCTGTGTTAGGGAGGCCGGTGATGCCAACGCTGATAATAGTAACACTGGCATGAGTCCAGTAGTATACAGCGCACAAAATTCTTTCCCATCCACTCTCTCATTTGATGCTCAGGGGGTTGCTTGTGAGAGAGGAAGGATAGGTGCATTGGTTTCCATATTTTAGAATTGGGAGGAAGACCCAAAACACAGTGCCTGGCGCTGGCACTGTTAGGGCTTGCTTGAGATTCCACTGCTAGTCATCGATGGGACAGAACCATACCAAGCCGACTCTCTGAGAGTCCAACCCCAGGCTGGCAGCTGTTATTGATCTAAGAAACAATTATTTAAAAATCTGTATGAAAAGGAACATTTTGGCATTAAATGGAGATGCTAGACCATGTTGAAAAGAACTCTGGATGTGGAGTCAGGATTCCTGGGGTTCAGTCTTGGTTCAGGAATTCACTAGCCATGTGACTTTGAGCAAGCCTTTCATATATGCTCATAGACTCAGTTTCCTCAATTACAAAATTGAGGATTGTAGTGAGAAAACAAATGAAAGAACACAAGTGAAAGGGCTTTGTAGACATCGTGAGATTGTACAAAGGTATTATTATTTATTATGTTGTTGTTATGGTGGTTCACATGGTTCTAGCTTGTTATGGTGGTTCTAGTTGTTATGGTGGTGGTGGTTCTAGCCTCAAATATAATAATCATTAATCTGTATTCTTTACAATGTTTCCCACAGCTCTCCTTACCCTACTCCTTGATTTCCCATCACCTCCTGTAGGGCAGGAAGCGTGGCCCCCAACAGGAAGGGCTCAGAGAAGCTAGAGCTTCAGCCAGGAAATAACCATCTTGCCCCAATCTTCATTTCGCCAGATAAACGATGCAGCCAAATGATGAGATACAAATGAGTGGGGAACAGAGGTGTCCAGAATCCATTTCAGCCTCAAACCCAAGAGCAAAGTAGCCCCAAGGCCCCAAGGCCCTTAAAAGAAGTGGAAATTTAGTAATTACCAGAAGAATTAAAATCAGTGAAGACAGCAAATTTAAATCAAAGCTGAATTGGTGGGGCCTGCATTATCAGGCCCAATAGAGGTGATCCCTCACACCTTAATAGTGCCTGTAGAATTTGTATGTTGGTTAGTTTAAATGAATCATTTCAGATTTTCACTTTCCCTTGGTGCAACTTAGGCCAAACATTCTTTAAAGTGTGTGTGTGTGTGTGTGTGTGTGTATGTGTGGTGGGGGTTGCACAGGAGGGTGGGCACGGCCAGCCAAGTAAGACAGCTAGTGAAGAAGTTCCCAAAGTAAAGTGAAATGGCAAGCGTTAAGTCCACATCGCTGGTGGTAGATTTTGAGGCTGGTGAGGACAAGCCAGTGGGGTCACAAACACCAGGCCTTAGACAACGGCAATGCCACTACTGCTACCTTAGCGGCTTACCTTCGTCTGCAATACTCCTCCTTTAAACCAGGTGAGGGAGACATACCAGGCAAGTCTCAGCTGCCATCTCTAAAGTCCTTCCAAATGAGAGAAGACACCCCTTAGCTTAGAGATGGAACCTCTCTGGGCCTGGGACAAAGGAGGGGGGCAGGGAGGAGGAGGAGGAGGAAAACAGCAATCCGTCAGGGCTTCCTTCTAGTCCAAATGACCCTCCCGCTTCCTTAGTGTAGATAAATACATAATAAAAAATATCAATATATCTGCACATAAAGATTTTTTCCCCAAATTCCTGCTTTTCATTTCACATTCCGTGTTTACAAAGCCCTGAACCCTCCAGGAACTGCTGGGCACCTCCCCTAATACCCTCTAGGCTGAGGCGATGCCTTTGAAGTCCCAACCGCGGGCTCAGGGTTGGAGCTGCTAAGAAACACCCTAAGACTGAAAGCAAGTCTGCCGGCAGCTTCAGCTCCTTCGCAAGCTGCTCTCCTCCTCGGAGTTAATGTAAAGTCATCAGAGTTCCAGCGTGGACCGCAGGCTTCTCAGCCCTTCAGTCCTGGGGATGGCGGGATGGCCTAGGATGTAAACACATATGAGGATTTATTCCTTTGGCCAGGCGGGGAGTCGTTAGGGTAAAGAGTAAGGGTCAAGGGGGCTCGGTTTGGTGACTGAGGAGCCTGGGTCGGGGTGGGGGTGGGGGGCGGGGGACGGTGGCGAGCAGAAGCCGAGTTTTACTCCAGCCAGGTTTTCAGCCCCAAGTCGTGCAGGCTTCCCCCTTTACAGACCTTTCATTCCCTCTCCTCCTCCCTCAGGCCTCTCGCTCCAGGAACACCCCCCCCCCCCAAAGGTGCCTCCACGCCCAGGCCAGGGGCTGTCCTCTGAGGGCGGCCCAGGGAGTTTGCAGCACGGAAGGTTGCCACGAAGGGTGGGCCACCCGGGAGACGCGAGACGAGGCAGCGAGCCCCGGCATTTTCCCTTCCCCAGCACCTGTCCCACTTCGGCGCCGGGGCTGGGGCTGCGCCCGCGGGCGGCCTCGGGGCCGGAGCGCCAGAGCCCTGCCCCGAGGTCGCCCGGGTTAGGGAAGTGGGGGGCCAAGGAAGGGGCGGGGCGTCCGGCGGGGGCACCCCCCCCCGCAGGCAAGACCCCACGCCCCCCCCATACTCGGAGACTAAACAGAGATACAGAGTCACACATAAAGCACGAGCGAAAACGCTCGCTCTCCGACCCCGAGCGGCGTTGCTTTCCCCCCCCCCCCTTCCTGGAGCCGGGGGCTGGCCGGGGAAGGTGGCTCCGTTCTTCCCCCGTGGCCAGTGCGGGGTCTGCGGCTGCCCGGAGAGGTTCCGGCTTCCCCGGGGCTGGCAGGGGGAGCCCCGAGAACTGCAGGCCCGCCCCCCCCTTCCTCCTCCTCCTTCCCCTCCTCCCCCACGTGTCCTCCCGGAGCCCAGCGGCCTGATCCCAGCACCCCCCGCCACCTCCCTCCTCCTCTCGCTTCGCCCGCTTCCCCGGCGGCGTGGAGAAGAGCAAAGTTGCGACAGCGGCCGGGGGGCTCTGCCCAGGTGAAGGGGGCGCCGTGGGGGGTGGGGGATGGCGCGGCCCTGTGGCGGGGGCGGAGGGAAGATAAAGAAACTTGCTTTCCGCGGCCCCCACCCCGCACGGGTTCGGATCTTGCGTGGACCGAGCCCTCGTGGCGAGACGCGGCAACGCCGCTGGGACCGAGGCCGGGACCGGGACCCAGACCCGGACCGCGCGCCTGGGCCGGCTCCGCGGGCGCAGGCAGCGGGCCAGGCCGGCACCCAGGCAAGGGCGGGGTGGGTGGCCGCACACCGGACCGAACCGGAGACTCCGGTGGCCTGAGCGCGGGCCGAACCCGGACCGGGCCGAGTTGGGTGGTGAAGTAGGACGTGGATTCGGGGGCGGGGCGCGGCGGGAGGGGGAAACCAGGCCCCGCCGGACTGGCCTGGGCGTGGGGGCGGGGGGCGAGTTCGGGGCACTTGCTGGGCTCGGGACCGAGCGGTAGGGCGGGGCGGCGCTAGGGGCTGGGCCGGACCCGCGGGGAGAGGGCGAAGGGGGGAGCCGGGGGTGGAGTAGGGGCGTGGAGTTGCGAGCGGGGTCTGGCCTCGGCCGGGGGCGAAGGTAGATCGGCGGGGCCGCCAGCGGAGGGAGGGAGGCCCGCGGCAGCGCGGCGGCAGCGAAGGCCAGCTTCCGCGGAGTTTGTGCCCGGGCTTCCCGGGCTCCGGCCGCCTCACGCGCACAAATGGGGCTAGGGGACTGACTGGTAAGCAACTGCGAGTGTTAGACGGTGTTCGGCGGCGATTCCGGGAAAAGCAAGGAAAGACACCGTCTGCAATTATGCCGCACCCCCCACCCACCTCTTAGCATCTGGATTTTGCTCTCAGGGGGCCGCGGACCCTCCCCGACACAACCCTTTCGCTCTCCTGCACTCCCACCGCCTGCCCCCTTCCTAGGCCATCTGACTCTCCTAGGGGTTTGTGTTTAGGGGTGGACGACGGCCTGGGGGTGGGGGTGGCGATATACTTTCCCTCCCGCGGCAGCAGCCTAGTTCGTATCTTATTCCTACATGTAGCGTCGCTTTGAGTCTTGTGGACATTGGGGTTTAGATAACCTACCCCCATCCCCACCCCCACCAAGCGATTTGATGGCTTTTAAGGAAAGGGAGGAATCCCTGGATTTCCACGCCTAGAACGAGGTTTGAGGATTGAAATTCACCCCCAGCTCACTTCCACTATCAACCCCTCTTTCCTTGTAAGCCATTTCCACGGGGACCCGAACTTCGGGGGGCGGTATTAATTTGCTTCTCTATCTCTACACAGGGTCGTCGTGGCCAAGGACGGCTAGTCTCGGAGGGAAAGTAGCCACCAGTCCAACTCGGGTCGCCCCCACTATTACTTCGGTGAGGGGGGCAACGCTAAGGAGATACTGGTGGGTAGGGAACCAGTATAAAGGAGGGGTCTGGGTGGTCACCCCCGAGGGACTCCGTTTCTTGTAAGGTAGGGAGAAGCGAGCCCAGGCTTCAGGGGAGGGGTTCTGGGGAGGGACATAGGGATTGGTGACGACGGGGGGGGGGGGGGGGAAAGGGGGGGGGCCCCCCCCTGTAGGCCGGGGGGGCGGGGCTTCCCTCAGGCCCCTGGGAGAAGGGGACTTAATGTGTCTGTTCTGTGCTGCCGGGCAGGGGAGATCTGGGGTCTCTGGATTTGCACACTGGATCGGGCACCAGTGGCCTGAGAAAGTCAAGTCGGGGCATATGGTGGAGAGCCTTGGGGGAAAGAGACAGAAACCCCTGGCCTTGGCGCCCTGATCTTTTCTCTTCCTCAACCTTCCCGTTCGAGGGGCATGGAGGGCTGGGGGCGTGGGGCTCTTGCAGCCCCTAGGATTGAGTGCCTCCGCCTCTCCTGGGAGTCTAGCTTTTTGCCCGGCTTGCTGCAGCCACTGCTGCTGCCTCCCTCTCCGGAATCCGCTTGGTCCTCGCAGCGATCCCCTCCTCCTCCCCTCCCCTCCCAGTGTCACCGGGGCTGCTTGGCTCTGCCCCCTTCGCCGCCGCTTGCTCCCTGCTTTCGTCCCTCCCTCTCTTGCTCGCTCCCTCCCTTCGCCTCCACCTCCCCATTCCTCCCCCCCAGCAGGTGGCATTCTGGGAGTTGTAGTCCCGTGGAGCGGCGGCTGGCGCCGCCCGCGAACCCCGCCGGACTCCACTTCCCGTCGAGCCCTGCGACCGGCACCCACTCCACCAGGCTTCGCTCGCACACACAGACACACACACACACACACCGCTCTCCCCCTCACTCTTTCGCTTGCCGCGGCTGCTGCCAGTGTGTGGCTCTGTCTCTCCTCCGCTTTGCCGAGCCCTCCCTTCTTCCTCTCAGTTCCTAGAGTCCGACCGCCGCCGCCGCCGAGAGAGAGGAGAAGGAGGTCGGTGGCGATAAGGGGCGGAGGGGGGGCATCAGATCGGGGCAGTATTAGGCGGGTGGCGGTTCAGAGTGGGTAAGAGGGAGCCCGGGTGGCGGCCTGAGCCTCCCCGCGGAGCCGACCCGGGAACAGGTGCGTCTTTTTTTTCTCTCCCCCAACCCCTCCACCCCTTTTGACTCCCCGGCTTTCTCGTATCCCCCCACCCGCTTCTTTCTATCTTAAGCCTTTTCCCAACCCTGTCCGTTCTTCGCCCCGCGGCCGCTGTGTTTGCCCCCCGGGGGCGCCGTCCTCTTCGTGTCCCCGGACGTAGCGCTCCCTGGAGCTCGCTCTGTCCTCGCCCCTCCCTTCGGGACAGCTCCCCTCCACTTCCCACCTTCGTACCCCATCCCTGCCCTATCCTACCCCCTCCTCACCCCCTTCTCCCTTAGCCAGGTGAGACTTGTTCTCCACGATTTGAGTCTTCTTCCTGGCTGGGCGGGGGTCTCCATGGAAACGGGGGTCTGGTTGATCCTGGGGGGGGGGGGACCCCGGGGATTCCCCCCCCCCCGCGGAAGGGGGGGGGGGGGGTAGGGACTTGTTACCACCCCACCCCCAACCCCCCCCCCCCCCCATGCAAGGATCCAGTGATCCGAAGGGAGGCTGGCCAGGAGGGCAGGGCGAGAAAGGGCTTGTTTTTTGGCGGGGGGGGGGGGGGGGGGGGGGGGGGGGGGGGGCGAGAAGGGGCTTGTTTTTTGGCGGGGGGGGGGGGTGGTGGTGGTGGTGGTGGCTGTCCGTGATGAAGTCTTGAAGAGACCTGGAGAAAATACCCTCCAACCTCAGAGGGGAGGTGCGACGGTTTCTCCTCAGGGCTGCTTTCTCCCCGGTGTTGGGGTGAGGGAACCGTAGGGTAAGGGGTACCCCTAGGTGGCGGCGGGGCCTGGGTTCGGGAGTGGGAGTGCTGTGATGGGGGCAGGGGCAATTATCCGAGTCCCTGGAAAAAAGGCGGGGGATGACTTAGGAGCGCCCTGGCTCCGCTGCCCTCGCTCTAGGGGCGGGGGCCGCCGGGCCGGGCGCGGCGGGGAGGGGGCTTAAATTGAAGGAGGATGAGATGGGGGCAATTCATACTAGCCCCAGCAAGCCAGGGGGAGATCCGGCGTGCAAGCTCTCCACCCGCTCCGCGCCAGGCCTGGAGGCAAGGGGTCTGAGAGCGAAGCCGAGAGGTGGAAGGAGGGAGGCTCCGGTTACGGGGCCGGGTTTCGGAATCAGGGGCAATCCCCCAGCCCTTGAAGGAGGGAGAGGGATGGCTGCGAACCCTAGGGCTCCCCCACCCCGGGTCCTAAGGGGCGTGAGGAACAGACAGCAGGCCCAGCGGAGCTGGATTCGAGCGGATCGCGGCTGGGGAGTGGGGGGGCTTAGTGGTGGGCTTCGGGGGGAGCAGTCCGGCGGCGGGGCGGGCGGGCGGGGCGTGGGGCTCCGGCGGGCGGCGGGGCGGGGCTGGGGCGGCGCTGCTGCCGCCGCCGCCGCTGCTGCTCCTGCTGGGGCCGCCGCAGCCGTTGCTGCCGCCGCCGCCGCCGCCGCTTCTGGGCGGGGAACGGAGGCCAAAGGGAGTCCCGTGCCGGGGCAGAGGGCGCAGGCGGTGCGTGGTGGGGAGGGGGCCGTCCTGGGGGCGGGGGCAGGCGGGGGGTGGAGCCCCCGACGGGGGGCGGTACGAGCCCGGACGACGACGACGAAGAGCCCCGGGGGCCGGGTGCATGGAGGACGAGGTGCTGGGAGAAGGAAGGGGGGGTGGGTCCCGCGACGGGCCTCGTGGGCTTGGCTCCTCGAGGTTCTGCTTCGGGACAGAGCCCTGCAGGGGTGCCCAGAGGCCCGGGAAGGGACAGGGAGGTGAATTGGACGGTGGAGGGGGCCCTTCTCGCCGGGGTCCCGCCGAAGGGAAGGCTGGGCCGAGGGACGTCCGGGGTAGGGCTGGGAGGAGCCGACCGCACCTCGGCTGGGGATTTCGTGTTATGGAGGGACGCGAGATTGTTGTAGGGAAAGATGTGGTCGAGGGGAAAGGCGAGAGGGAAGCACACTGCAAACCCGGGAGGCCAACAGCCCAGGCCAGTGGAGGTGCCCTTCTATTTCGCCCGCACCTTCCCCCTCCCCCAGTGCAAGCACTATGTTTTTGTTTTATTGTTTTGAAATTTTCAGTGTTGGCTGTAGGAAGCTGTCGATGTGGTGATACTTATTCATTCTTCATGTCTCCTAGAGTAGACAGTAAGGGCAGGCGCCGCTGTCTAGCCCAGGGTTTAGGGGCTCTTTACGTGAAAGTGGGAAGGGGGCCTGCTAACTTCGAGCGACAGCTGAATACTCTCAAGGCAGTTTGGAGGTCGTCCCCATAGCACAGAGGGGGAGTATAACTGCAAAAATCTTTGGTGAGACTTCTGTGGGTATAGTTGTAGGTTAGTGTTATTCTGGTTGGCCGCATGGCTTTTTCAATTTAGAAGGCTGTTGGAAGTGGATTAGGTTTATAATAAAGTCGCAAGGTTGGAAGGGACTTTAAAGGTCATCTTGTTCTCTGTTTACCTGACCTGTCCTTGAATGTTGGGATAGTGGAAGCTTTATTTTGGGGGAGAGGGAGCAGGGTTTAGGAGTACTTAAATTAGACGGCAATGTCACCATGTGGTACTGAAGAGGACAGCATGTAAGAAAGAAATTTGGAGGATTCCACTGGGGATTAGATGGAATAACCCAATCCCCCAAATCACCCAGAGCCTCCAAATAGAAGCAAAAGTTTGGGGGAGGAACCTGTAAAATTTTGATGGAGAGGCAAAGTTAGTAAGAAGGACTGGGGCAGCTAGGGGGAGCAGGGGACTTGGTGACTCAAGTTAAGAGAATCTGAAGGTTGATAGAGTTTAGGAGGGACATGGTCGTTTTGAGTAAGCCATGTGGCTATTGATAGGCAGACTCCTCTTTTGATAAGGCAACTGGGCAGCAGCCTTTGGGATAGTTGGGGAGGACAAGGGGCCCAGGCCATCAGGTGCAGAGCCTTACTCAAACTGACTTTAAGAGGGCTGACCCTGTTACCAGCTACACAGCAAGGGTAGGGTTCTTTTTGTTCTGGCTCTTGAGAGTCATTGATGTGACTCTCATGAAGGGGTTAAGGAGGACTGTTTCTTTAGAATAGGCCATAAGGAAAAGACAGCAAATTATTGGGATAGGGCAGGAGGAAAGCTAAGTCCCTGGCAAGTTCTTTTGTTGGAGTCTGGATTGGGCAGAGTGCAGGGGAGTTCCAGAGGAAATGGTGGCAGCACCAAGGGCGCTCAAAGATCTGGCTGTTTTGATTACCCAGAGCTGGTAGAGCATAGACTCCCAGTGGCCTAGACTTTTTTTTTTTGGTGGGGGAAGCAAAGGGGTTTCTTCCAGGGGTCTGTTTGCTTTATTCATGCTGTAGTTAACTACATATGAAAAAAGTGTTTGGTACAGGTGGCAGAGAATCTCACATGATGAGTCTGGATTATGGGTTTCAGAGAGGGGCTTCATTTAGGAGAACAGAATTATGGGAGAAAAGGACTTGAATACTAGAAAGAAGGAAGGCCAAAATAAAAGTCAGGAAGAGGGTCGTTTAGGCAGTGAATGGGGAAGAAAAGTGATCATCACTGGTTACACGTCAGGGCCCACTAAGGAAAAAGTGGAACCCTGAAATTTCCAGGCTAAGTTTTTCCGAAGTCAACTTTGAAGAACCTTTAAGGCTCTTTACACTTTCATGCTAGAATCATTATGGTTGGTGTGAGAGAGAGGACTATCTTGGGTAAAAACAGGGTTGTAGAGAAACGGGCATGTAGGAAGGAATATACATATATATACTTATAGGGAAATAGAGAATTTAGAGATAGTATATAGACTAAAAAATGCAGAATGTGAAAGAGGCGGAATAAGGAACCAAAGGGAGAAGGTGTTTACTCACATGTCATGTGGAGTAAGTGTCAGGGAAGGTAAAAAGTTACCTTTGATAGCTGTTGTCCTGGGAGGGCCCAAGCAGCAGAGGTTGCTGAGATCCAGGGCTTACAAGTCTAAGCATTAGTTAGAAAATTCAGACGAAAATAAGCATACTGGATGGGGGAAGCAATTCACTGATGTAAGTAGAATGGCCTTGAAAGAAGTTGAAAGTAGGAATACACCAGTTTTTCCAGTCTGCAAGTGGAAGGAATCCTAGATATAGGGAGGTGAATTATAGAAATTCCAGAGTGAAACAGGAGAAAAAAACAGTGGCCTTAGAGCCTTGGGCCAGAATTGGAGGGTGGGGTGGGCGCATGGAAGAGAGGCGCTAATCAGGGGTTGGGCATCTGGACTGGTTCATTGATTCTAGGCTGAGCTAAATTTGAGATGGAATAGAATGGCCGCAGTGGGGTAGGGAGCTGTTTTCCAGCATCAGCCAGCATCTGGGATGGAGAGAGGAGTAGTTCATGGTTAAGCTGGGTGGGAAAATGAATACTAACTAGAGTGGAACGGAGAGCCCTGGGGAAAGTGGGCATTGTTGGGATAAAGCAGATGGCAAAGGGGATAAGCCACTTATGATTACATAAGGGGGGGGGGAAGACCCTAGACCTTTGAGTTTTAGAAGGAAAGGAAGTTTCTTAATGCTGGAGTTCCAGTTAGGTATGAGTCTATGCTTGCCAGAGGGTTTAGCGCCAGAATGGCCCAAGAGGGAGGTAACCGGTAATCTGCCTTTCAGCCACTAGGATGCTAGTACAGTATTTTACATAATCTCACATACTAACTAGGCTTTCTTAATGCCAGTGTTTGAATGGTTATCCTTAAAGTAATGTAGAAACTGTTCTCTTTCTAAATCGTACCCTTTCCTACTGTTCATAACTTGAAAGCAGTCTTTCATGATGAAAACTTTCTTTGGTGAACTGAAGTTGAATTCTGGTCAAGAGTAAAATTTAACTCTGCTTCTATCCCCATAATCCCAATATGCTGTTCTGTTTCCCTTTTCTTTTTTAAGCTGAAGCCACCCTTTCCCCCAAAAAAAACATTTAAAAATGGGTAACTGTTTAAAAAGTGGCTGCAGGCTGCATGTCAAGGTCATATTTTCCCTGGTCAGTGAATTGTGATGAATTTGAAGAGCGATGATTTATTATTTGTAAGATGTGGTAATTTTCAGATTTATTCTTTGAGAGTATGTGAGGCAGGATACGTCTTCATTTGGATTTTAAGAAGATCTTAAGTTAAGCGTCCGTGAAAAATTGAGAGTACTGAGGGGCAGCAGAGCTTTGTGTTTCAGGCTTCTTTACTGATTTTCGGCTAAGAAACAAAATTTGGTTCCCTCATTGCTAAGGTATGCCTAGAAATCTTAGTGTTGGTGCCGTGTAAGGGTACAGTCAAGTTGTGTTACAATTTTGGTGTCCGGGGACAAGGAAAACAAGCCGACTTCCATTTCTCCAAGTTCTGTGGACTGTAGAGAAGTTTATTGTATGTGACGCTGATCCCCGGGACGAGTCCGTGCACTCTCCACCAGGATCCATGAGGCGCTGAGGTGTCTTGTGATGATGAAGCTTTACTCAGTTTAAGTTGGTCGCACCTTGTAGATGTTAGTATCTTGCAGTGGTTCTGAAACTTTTGCATGTCTCAGAATTACCTGGAGGGCTTTGGAGACATACTGCCTTAAGTCAGAGTCCTTGCTTTTCTACTTCCTAGCTGCGTCACAGGAAGCAACCCACTCGACTCTCTTGAACCTCAGCTTTCTCATCTCTAAAACGGAGATGAAAACCCCAGTCTCCCAGGACTATGAAGATTACACAGGATAATAGCTATGTGGCAGACCAGGTCTATAGCAGGAGCCCAATAAATGACATCTGTTACTATATTATAATCTAGTTTTTCTTATTCCATTGAGTCCTGTGACCTTTGATATTACTCTGTGGTAAACACGGTGGCAGAACTAAAACTATCAATGGCTCCTGAGCACTCCCTGTGTATCTTGATTCTCTGTGCTCTTTCTCCATATTCCTGTTGTATTAGTACACATTTAGCATTTACAGTGTGGTAGGAAGAAATAGCTTGGCTCATCACTCCATTATTGCATCCACCTTTGAGGTGGAAGTGGCAGCTTCTTTAACAGCTGTGCTGTAACACTGCTCAGTAGTTTAGGGCAGGAACTGAAGACTGTGTATCCAGTTGAAACTTCAGGGGACATTTTGGGCCATGCTTAAAAAATGACCCAAGCCTAGTTTACTGGGGTGACATTTTAAAAAACCATTGCTTTCTGAAAAGGGCTGCTGTATTTAATTACAACTGGTTGGGCTTTCCAGATGTCTCTGACATCTGGAAGTTCTACGAAGGGTGGTAGATAGAGTCTGAGTCTTGTATGGCTCTATGACAAGGATGTTCATCAGCGACTGGATGGGAGAAAACACGTTTTGAATAGCTCAGGTATCCTCAAACCAAACTTCTGAACACTGAAAAAAAGATGGGCTGTAAAATAGAGACTCTTTCTGCAGCCAGAGTGGACTTTGGTGCCAACAGGCAGCTGTGCCAATACAGGGAGAGAGCGGTAGCAGGCCAATTTAAAACAGCAGATCAGTTAACAAATTAATAATTTCATTTTGGCTTGGAAATGCGTTATTATTCTCTACCTGCCCCCCTACCCAGCAGATTCACCTTCTGATTTATATTCTGCTTAGGGAGACATTAAAATGAATCGTCCCTGAGTACACATCTACCGTAAGTGGGCAGAAGGCAGTCCATAAGTTGGCCGGGTTTAAAAATTAGCTGTGGCTAAACCATGCTCGGATAATTGGAAGTTGACTTTGTTGTTTTGCCCAGGCCCAGTTTTATTTCTATGGTTGTCTTTGTTGTGGAAGCAAGGAAAAGAAAGAAGAGGAAGTTTAGGAGAGAGCAAGGAAAGTAAAAGGCATCCACAGACAGGGCTTCTTACGTGGGATTCTTGGTTTCCATATGACCTAGCGAGAATTTTCAGTTTTTCCCAGTAGTTCAGCAAGTATTTACTGCACACAAATTGCATTACTTGTATCATGCTAGACAGTATTGGGAGTGGCTATTAAAAGAAGCAGAAAATACTCTTTCTGACCTTGGGGAACGTATAGACAGGTAGGGAGATTGAGTCAGTACTAGGAGTTTGAAATTCTGTGAGGCAACACATTATATATATATATATATATATATATATATATATATATATATAAAATATATATTATATGTACACTATGATGAGTATGTGTGTGTGTGTGTATGCGTGTGTATATACTATGGATGTATATGTATATATTTATATATATGAGTAATTTATACAAAGTGAGTTGAGCCTGTAGTCTGGAGAGTGGAAAAAAAAAAGTCTGATAATGGCCTTTCCAAATATTTGTGTGAGAGGTCCAGGAGGAAAAAAAAAAAAAAAAGGTAAAAGTTCGGTGAGGAGGAATCCTTTTTAGATGAAAAAATCCTTATCACGAATGCCGTGTACTGAAATGGAGACGCCTGAGGGCCACTGCCACAGTGCATGGCATGGAAGACACACAAGCATCACAAAAGGGATTCAGGTCTCAGATTGCAATGATTCAACTTTGGAGTGTGAAAGACACACCAGATATTCACATGGTTCTGCTGAAGACCAAGACTGAGGAAAGCCAACTCTTAGTTTTGATCTAGGAGAAATGAGAAGCACTAAAAAGCAAACCAAAAATGACCCTGGTAACTTAGCATGGCATTTTGAGGTGACTTCGCATTTGGCAAGGACTGATTAATTTCATGGTGATTGCTTAGGTTTTCTAGATATTTATGATATCTAGAAATTGTATAAAATCTTATGGCTAGATCCTAGGTCTAGCATAAAGCTATGATGAGATGTTTTCCTTAAATGCAGTAAAATTACTTCCTTACAGCAGGAGATGGAAGTAGTACTTGAATAATAGGGAAAATGTATGGCAGTGGGTAGAAAAGCTAAACTGGTTGTATGAAAATGTGAGTGAGATTCAAACTTCTGCTTTTTGCCTCCTTCATTGTTGGAATTGATTATCTTTGTTCCTTTTATGGCTTTTGTGCTCTTCTCAATTTTATTTTATTTTATTTTTTAAGTAAGCTGTATGCCCAACATGGGATTTGAACTTATGACCCCAAGTCCAGTTTAAGGAGGTCTCTCTGACTGAGACAGCCAGGCCCTTCCTATTCTCAACTTTAAGTAAGGACTCATTGATGCCCGTTTTGCAGATGACATAGTAAATGGACGTAATGAGGTACCTGAGATGGCTGGCAAACCCAGTCTCCCCACCCCCAACACACACAACAAGTTTAGGCTGTGGATAGTAGACTATATCACTCTTCAAGGGTGTTGCTACTGTGTGACTAGACAGGTTTTGATTTTGGCAGTTTTTAAGCATCAGATTTTCTCAGAATGAGTAGGGATCCAGCAATAGTGAGGAGATTGAGAAAGGGTATGGTTTGGATTAGAAAGGACTGGGGTGGTCATAGTGAAGAGCTAGCTCCAGGGAGATCGCAAGCCCTGGCCACTCTGTTGAGATGAACATCTAGCCTCCCAAGGTGACTACTTTGGAGGTAACTTCATTCATTTGAATGAGTAAGCTCTCATGTGTTTAACAGATAGTTAAAATTCTTTTGTATCCAGTCTCATAAATGTTTATAGGCCAGGTTTTTAAACATGGAGATACCAAGGAGTCTATGAAGGTGTCCACACTATAGCCATGTGTGGGTAACTACTTAGTCTTCTCAGTAAACAGAGGAATTAAATGTATCTGGGAAGAGGATGTAGTGTCTCCTATAAGACTTATCCCTTGGGGTAGAACCAAAAGAAATATTTGGGTAGAAAAAACTCCAGGGGAACTAGAAAGTGCTACAGTAGATTAGTCAGGCAGAAGGCTGGGATGAACAGTGCAGAGGGCCCCTTCCTCCTTTCAGTTGCCCAGCAGATTATTTCCAGTTGATTGTGTGTGTGTGTGTGCGCGCGTGCGCGCGCGCATGTGGTGGTGTATAGTGGTAAAGGAACCCTTTTGCGTGAAGGGGGGTAAAGTAAAGTGATTGGGGCATGGATAGGGACACCTGAGTTTCAGGGAATGACACTGGTTAATGGCAGGGGAAGGCGAAGGGATGAGGATATTAGGAAGCCTGCGGAGAATATTAGAGTACCTTTATATGGGAAATCGTTAAATTAGGATAATTTACACCGGGAGAACTTCCTCATTAGTGGTTGAGGTTTGGTATATATGATTAAGTAGGGAAAACAGGACCATCAGTCTCCTGTCGAGTATACAGGGAAGAAGGCAGAGCGGCGGGGAGGGTAAGGTCTGTGGTCAAGGTTCCATATCTAAAGCCAGGTAAAGTCTTCCTTGTTGGGTACATGTACACTTTCCTATTGAAAACAACTGATGTTGAGACATTTTGACCTCCCTCTAAAGGCACTTCAGTGACTAGGTGGAAGTCCTGGCCTCTTCCTTTCAGCCTCAGGATTTAAATGTCAGTGGCCTCTTGGATCCCCTTGGGGGTGTCTTAAATGCTGCTTTTACCAAAGTGGGGTAATGGGCTGGCCTCTCCTTTGATTCTATGTTTGAATGTGAATGTCTCTGTCTTATGGGAGCTTTACCCAGAGCGCTGGATTTCTGTTGGAGCAATAGGTCCCAAAGTTGGTTTTCTTTACACATTAGTCATCACTGACCCAACCCTCCTTCTTAAACTGTCTACTAGCCACGCCTATTCTCTTGAGGACAGATTCAGGGCCAGGCTTCAAGAAGAATATTTTCCGGCTCTTTCATTTTTTAAAGTCATAATTGCTTCCAGGTCACCAGACAATGTGAACCAAAAGAAGCCTGGGGGAGTACTACCAGATTTAGTTTAACTGAGACCTTCTTAATCTTGAATTTCTAATTTATTGGCTGGATAGTAAGAGTCCAACCATGAATAAATGGACAGGTTTCATGCTACGCTTAAAGGGCCTAGTTGTATTCCATATGTTGCCAGTGCCTGTTGTTCTGCATGTAGGGGGTCTTTGGTCCCAGTGGAAGCTACGTGATTCTGGGGAACCCATTCACAGGATAAACACCCTGGCCAGCCATGTTCAAGGTTAACGTTCTACCAAGGCAAAGACATTTTGTCAGATAGGTGCTGTATTATCTCCTTTTGTGTCCTTCCCTTCCTCATACGCATGACGACCATACTTTTGCTTGTAGTTGTTGTGAAATCTGCTTGTTTTGGCATCTTCATTTCAAAACAAAACAAAAACTGTCTACCCAATCGGTAAAATCTCCTTTGAGCTTTTAGTGCTGCCCATCCCTTATTATCAGCTCCCCCTAACCCTGACTTGGATTATAATTTGATGTTCTTCCCCTTTTGATAACATATTCTCTCAAAACTTTTCTGAAATGTCTGTACTCAGTGCTTCCCCACAGTGTTTCAGTTTGGCCCACGATGGTGAAATATTTCAGGTTCCCCTATTTCGTTTTTTCTCTTTTGGTTGTTATATTCTGTGGGCTTCTCTTTTATGCCTTTCACACCTGCCCTTGACTTCTAGAAGTTGTTTTTTCTTTTGGATTTTTGGGGGGAAAGATCTCTGCTTCATTATGGTTTGTCTTCTGCTATCTGCTCACCCTCAGCTTAACTGCTCTTTTCACCATTTTAAAGTTATTGCTCTCCTGTTAGTCCATTTCTTGTTGGTTTCCCCTGGTTTGTAGTGTGCTGATTATGTCTGCGTGCCTGCTCTCTGCTTGCTGGATTCATCCCCTCGGATCTTGGTCAGTCCCTCTACTTAAGTGTGTGTACATGTGCCTGCTAAATTGAAGCGTTGTATTTCTTTATTTTTTGCAGCCTATGCTGATCACCGCACTGGGCTGGTGGAGCATGTGCTCTCCTTTGTTCTCACTGAGTTGGACGTGTCTTTCAAGTTTTTCCCCCCAAAGTGGGGATAGCTCACAGTGGTCCCGCTGCCTTCCAGGCAGTGACCAGTATTTGATTCTGGGGCCATGCAGCTGTTCGTTTCTTAACAATTACATGGTTGTGATATCTGGGAAAATCCTTTGAGGTATTTCGTATGCTTGTGCCCATGTTTCCTGGGTCACTTGGGATTACCAGGTTTCTTCGAAGTTCCTTTTAGGAACTTTGCCGTCAGCCTTTGATGTGATGGTTCCCATCAGAGAGAGCAAGAGAGAGACTAAGAAAGCACACCACACGTGAGTGCAGGCTCTGTGAGCAGAAGCAAGTCGGCACACGAGAACGTGCACACCAGCGGAGCCTACGGAGTGTGGTGTGTCTGGAAGGTTTTCCTTTCTGCTCACCTCTCCTGAGAAGGAGCGTACAATGGAGTGGTTGTTAATTTGATTGGATGTGATGGTGAGGAAACACAACACCAGGCCTCTTGGACCAGAATCTCCAGGGCTGGGACTTAGGAATCTGTGTCTTGAACAAGCTCGTTGGTGATCCTGGTTTGGGAGACATTGGCGTACATTGGCCATCTTGACTCCTCCTGTCCTGGTTGGACACTGACACCATCAGTGACTCTTTGGAAGTTCCCTTTGCTTGCTCTCTGGCTCAAGAAGACCAGTCTTGCCTTCCTGTGTAGACCACTTAGCTCAGGGTGCTCTTATCTGTAATATCTACCTCTCCTCTTCCCTCCTCTGCAAAGGCTACTGTTAATAGCAGCAGTGGGCTTTCCATAGGAAGAGGGGCTGCTCTGAGAAATTCCTAATGGAAGAGTGGGAAGCCAAGGTGAAGCAAATATTCTATCTTCAGGATCTTACGAAAGTGGGGGTGCCTCCAGGTGGTCCTAAAATGTGTGGTATTGTCTGGTAATTATTTTGGTTTTTACTTGGTTTTCTTTTTATTGTTGTTGTTATTGTGTTTTGGAGGGGGGGGGTAGCTTCTAAAAACTCCTTTATCTAGGTGGTGATATTTTCTATGTTCTGTTTTCAGATGCCAGGATTCATTTCCCCCCACCTCTGATTTCTGTCCGAGGACCTACAAACAACTAATCCCCTCTAAATAGAACAAAAATCAGCCCAAGAGCGAAAAACCGATGGTTACTGATTTATATCTGCTGCCTACAAGTATTCAGATAGGCACTAAAACTTAAACTTTGTGTTAAAATTCATCTTATGCAAGTATGACCCCCTTCATGCTTGACTCTTCCAGTGCTTCATACAGAGAAAATAGTTTTTTAAAAGTACCTGGTGTATTGGTCAACAGGCTGAGCTGGTGTTGTGTTGTGTTGTGTTGTGTTGTGTTGTGTGTTTTTAAGTAGGCTTCATGCTTGTGGAGCCCAGTGAAGGCTTGAACTCATGACTATATGATCAAGACCTGAACTGAGATCAAGAATCTGACATTTAACCAACTGAGCCACCCAGGTGCCCCTGAGCTGTTGTTTCTTGAACGGGGATATTCCAGGATATTCTAAGAAAAAGTCAAAACTTGAGGATGTTTGAGGATGGGATCCTGGTGAACTGACTGGAAGCAGACAGTCAGCCCATTTGTCTTACTCCTTGCTGAAATTTTTCTAAAAATTTGTATTAACCCACATAACTGTTTTAGGAATGTTAAGGATAATTTTCAGAAAAAGGTAAGATCATGAGTCTCATGCAGTTATAAAAATGAACATGCGTTAAAGATTTTATTTTACTCGTTAATCACAAGGGAACCAGACAGATGTTAGAGCCGGTTCAAAGAAAAAGTCCAAAAGCACAAATTTATATGGAGTAAAGGAATTGAATTGCAAATGGAGGCAAAACTGGTGCCCCCCCCCCCCCGCCCCCCGCAGTGGGGAGGGAAGTCAATCCGAATTCTATGGGACAACACAGAGTTTGCATATCCATCAGTTACCTGCAATTTACAGAGGTGCAAACTAGCTCAGAGACAATGAGAGATACTGGAATGGGGCAGCTATGCAGGGTGTGCTGTGGGCAATGCGTGGTGCTTTTAGGAAAAGTACAGCATTCTCTTCTGTAGTAACTAAGCCTGGTGGACCCTTCTGGGGGGGGTGGTTGATTTTGCTTCTTGTAATTTCTCAGGGTCATCACCTCAATTTCTCATCCAGCGTTCAGTTCCATATAACACTCATTTACTGAGTACTTACCATCTGTAAGACATTGTGGAGGAACCAGAGACAGAAAAGATAGTTTCTTACCTTAAGTAGCTTGACTGGCCAGGGAGACAGACATGCCACATCCCCAGCTAGCCACACTGCAGGGAAGATAAGCGCCCGTGGGAGAGGTAAGGATGAAATGTTTGAGGAGAAGAAAGAGTCGAGGAGAGGGAAGAGTTAACCGATCAGGGGCTGAGGCTGGGGAGATGACATGATGACATTTAAGCCAGACTTTGAGGGGTGACAGAGAAAGGAGAAGAGGCACAGGAGAGGCCATTTCAGCGTTAGGAAACAGCAAAGTTTTAAAACTGGATGATCTGCTCAGGGAAGGGTCAGGAGCCGGGATGGCAGAGGCCACAGGGAAATAGCAGGATGTGGCCAAAGAGGAGGCCAGAGGAGGTCTGAGGCCAGGTCAGGGAGGGCCCGGAAGGCTGTGCTAAGAAATATGGGCTTGATTCTGAAGACAGGAAAGCTACTGAAAGCTTGTGAGGAGGGAGGGGGCTGCTGGGATCGAATTGGTGCTTTAGAAGATGAATTGATTATAAAATCAAGAGACTGGAGGCAGAGGGACCAGTTAAGAGGCTGTTGTAATATTCTGGGGGAGAGATGATGAGGGCCTGCATCGGGGTGGTGGCAGGAAGGGCAGAAGGCGAGGACGGAGCTGGCATTATTAAGGCTCGACTCCTGATTGGCTGTGGGCGGAGATGGTGGGGGAGAGGAGTTGAAGACGACTTTGCTGCTGAAATGTCCAGGCTGGGGGACAGTGGTGCCATTAACTAAGATAGGAAACATGCTGGGGGTGGGGGGTGGGGAGCAGGTTTATGGGAACAGATAATGAGTTCGGTTTGAGACACATTGAGTTTGAGGGGCTCGGTGGATGTCCAATTAACAGCGAGTCGCTGGCAGCTAGAAATTCTGGTCTGGGTCTAAGGAGAGAGGTCAGGGCTAGAGATATAGATTTGGGAGTCTTTGGTGCAGGAAGGGGAGAGTTGCAACTGGGGGAGCTCCGGAGCTGGGAAGCAGGAGGGGCAGGATTCACACGCCGCCCCCCCCCACCCCCACAGGTGAGAGAGGCCGGGTTGGGGAGAGCCGAAGAGAGCCAGACTGAGCTAGCGAGAAAGACAGAGACCGAGGAGGGCAAGAGAGACAGAGGGAGACGGAAAGACCAGAGACGGAGAGGGAAGGCTGAGTGGAGGGGAAGGAGAAACAAGGGGAAGGCCGAAGGGAAGGTGGGGAGGTGAGGGGAGAGAGAAGGGAGGTGAGGGGAGAGGGAAGCGAGAAACCAAGGGTGAGGAGAGAAAGGGGGAAGGAACCAGGGCAAGAACGGTGGGAAGGGCAGGAAGGTGGAGGGGCGCAGGCGGGCCGAGGGCTAAGGGAGACACGCGAGGGCTAAGGGAGACACGCGGGAGGGTTACAGAGGGAAGAGGGAGGTGAAGAGGAGTGGCAGAGGGGAATAGGAAAGGGGAATTGAGAGAGCAGGTGAAACGGAAAGAGAGCCAGAGAGAGATGGGGCAGGGAGGCAAAAAGGCGAGGTGAAGAGATGGGGGCTGGCAGAGGTGAGGCGAGACAAAGCAAGACCAGGGCTAGGATTCTGGGGTGGGTGGAGAGAGAGTCGGCCCTGGACACCCTGGCTCAGGAAAGCCAAGAGCGGCCAAGTACAGCGAAAGGCAAGGGCAGCAGTAACCTGTGCTGCAGAGAGAGGGAGGTAGGCGAGGACCAGGACGAGAATGGGGGCTGCTGCCCTAGTACGGCTTCCCTCCTTTTCTGGGAGCCTCTGCACCAGCCACCTGGCCTCCTGGCTCTTTCTCAATCTTAGCTTGCAGCCTCCTGGCCTGGGACCTTTGCACAGATTGTTTCCTCTGCCGGGAATGCTCTTCCCCCAGATACACACATGGCTCACCCCTTCGCTTCTTTCAGGTTGTTTAAATGTCTCCTTCTCAGCAAGGCCTGTGATAAACACCCTCTTTGAAAACCGTAGCCCATTCTGCATCCCCCTCCCAACCCCAACCATCGCTCTGCCCGTTAGCCTTGTGTTCTACCACCTTCTAACATCCTGCAGCAGGAGGCGTGGGTATTGTCCGTCTCATCCCACGAGAGTATAAGTTCCGTGAAGGCAGGGATTTGGGGTCTTTTTTGGTAGTTTTTGAATCCCCAGTACCTGAGACCATGCTGGCACGTAGCAGGAACCCAATAAATATTTGTTGGACGAGTAAGTGCTCTTCTGTTGAATATGGACAGTCTCTGAAAATTATATAAAGAATAAGCAAAACAAACCCCTGGTGTGACTCTATTGTACTGATTTACTTCGTGGGAAAGTGGAGAACAGTAGAAAATTCTGATCACTGGAGGGTTCTGTTCAGCTGAGCTTCGACAGAGAAGACTTTTAGCTAACTTGGGAGCTTGAGGGTCTCTTTTCTTGATGCCTCATTTTCTCTAGAATTGGCTGTGCGGTGGTTGTCAATGGCGACAGCTGGACATTAGCTGCCGAAGGGGGTGGTAGGTCATGGGGATGACTAGGCTGATAGAAAGGGACACGGACAGAAATGTGTGGTCTGTGATGGAACATTGTTTTTTGTTTGTTTGCTTGTTTGTGGTCCGAGTACAAGGAGTATTGCATTTGATTTCAAGGGAGCTTTAAACCAGCTTAAATATGTGTGTTATATCTCTGTAACTCCCAAGTCGAAATCAGAATAGAGCATTTTTGAAGGGCTTTTAAAGAAAATGTGTGCTTCCTCTGGAGAACTTAAATTGGTGCGTCACTCAAATACTTCAGTACCCATGGATTAGAGAGTTGACGAGCAAAAGATCCCCAGTAGTCTTTCAACGCATTGTTCATATATGGGAACAACCCTCTAATTGTAGTTGGTTAGGCTAAATGTGTGTGGAAAAATATACTGTCATCTCGTTTGTCTGGAACAGATGGAATTTCCTCGAACACTCAAGCATCTCTGTGTAGGTGATTAACAGCATCCTTGTCTCCGTCTTGAAACCTATGGAGTCCTGGAAAGCCGGTGCCCTCATCCCTGTTTGGACCTTAATTTTCCATAGCAGGCTGGCTTGCAGGAGAGACGGCTTTCCTGTGTTGGTACTATAATTGCCTTTGCTTGAATGTTTCCCTGTTAAAGGTGGTTCAAGCAGCCGTCCCTGTTCGGAGTTCTGATTGTTTGGAGTTCTTTTTCCTCAGGGGGAGCGGCCACAGCAGGTCCTATCTGGTGGTGAGTGGCTGTCATGATCTCGACAGCACCGCTCTACAGCGGCGTGCACAACTGGACCAGTTCTGACCGGATTCGCATGTGTGGCATCAACGAGGAGAGGTGAGGAGGCTGGGAAGGTGGCCGTGGCCGGCCCCCAGGGAGTGGTCCCCGCTCATCAGAGGGACAGCTGCGGCAGGGCTCTGGGAGGGACCCTGGGTAAGAGGCTTCGGTGATTTGTAATTTTCCTGGGATGGGGTGGAGCCGGGGGCGTGGGAGTGGCCTGTCCTCCCACGCTGTCCCCGTTCGGATGAAGGTGAGGAGGCCAGCAGATGACCTTTTGCCAACTAACATTTGTCTACTCATTAAGAACTGTCAGCCTGGAGTAAGGGGAAGCTCAGGCAATTGCAGTTTTTATTTGCTGCATCCATGTTCGGTGCTCAAGGATACGCACAAGATATTTTTGGTCCTTGATCTAAGCCTGGAAGAAAGGCAGTTTTATTATTCAGCTGTATACTGGGAACTGTTAGTGGGTATTCTGGTGATCAGCGCTTTCCTGCCTCACGAGGCTAATGACGATTCTTAGCCGATCCTTATGAAGTGTCTCGGGCAGATCTGACTGCGTACTGTAGTTGTCATACGGAACTAAGAGTTGGGGATGCCTGCCTGATCCATGTGTTTTAAATGTTCTGTTCACCAAAATATTTGGTTGACCAAGCTCTGCCGTTTACTGATCATGCCCCGTGGGAAAGACACTCAAAATGGCCTTCAGATTTTATATTTGACTCTTGTGACCTTTGGCCAAAGAAAGAGCTCTGCGCGCCTCTCCCGTTTTTAGAGAAGGCACGCTTGCTGGTGTTTAGCTGTTGTTTCCGTCCATCCACTGTTTAAATGCCAATGCATCAGATCAGTCCTCTAGAACACGGACTGTTCCAGCTTGTCCTGGGATTCAAATCCGGTGTTTCCTTGGGGAAGTCTTGCAAGCGTGTGCGTGGCTGTGTGTGCACGTGGGGGAACGTGTGTCTTTGTGAGTCTCTTCTTTTTCCTTCTGCTCTTGACAGGAAAAGTGTGAGGTTCAGGTTACGAGAAGAGACCATTTTTTTTTTTAAAGCCATTAGTGCGTAATAGTTTAATGTTTTCTATCCTGAGGAACAAGTTAGAGATGGACTTAAAAGGAATTTGATTTTAAGATACAGAAGTCAGGACTAAGGAAAGTAAGACTGAATTCCTCTCAGATCTGCGTAAGAAAGATGCTTTCCTTTGCATGTGAGGTACGGCTTTAGATAATGCCCACGAGTGGACAGGGGGAAGGCCAGGTGGTGGTATTGATTTGTGGAAGCATTCACTGGCAACTCGGCAACTCGTTAAAGGCATTTGGGCCTTGCGTGCAGAGATCTGGACTACAGCCTTTAATAAGTCAGTGCACAAGCTGCCTCGGTTCACTGTCCATTCTCAGTCCTGCTGAGAAAGAAACAGGAAGTGAGCCCCAAACCTGCCTTTCCCTCTTCATGGACCTTTCTTGGGATGTTAAATTACCAAATATGCCTAGTGGTTAAGATGACCTTTTAAGCATTGTCACTTCTGATCTCATCTACCCTTTATTGTCGCCTTCCTCTACAGTCTAGGCTGTGCTGGAGCTGCTTTCCGAAATGTGATCTCACCTTATTTAAAAACCATCTTTCTCAGCCCTTTACAACTTGTAGAACTTAGACATTTCGGGTATAAAGCTGCATGTGGGGGGTCAACTCTTAAAACTCTTTGAGAAACCTGCCGGCGTCGTTAGATGGAGTCGCAGAGATGGGGGCCGGGGCTTTCTGCAGGCCCCAGGTGGCTGACTGTAGTCACACCTCTGGCTCACTCTCCCTGTTGTCTCACTTGGTTGCTTCCTTTCTTGTATCCATTCATTCCTTCATTCAACCAACATTTACTAAATCCAGCAGGAGCAAGCCAGCAGTCACGGGACACTGATGGGGAGTGCTGGAGCGTGGCTCGTCCTGGCCCTGTGCGAGTCTGTCTGCAACATGGATAGACTTCCTGGGGGAATAAGGGAAGGCTTTCCAGAGGTGGTGACATCTGAGCCGGGGCTTGAGGGACGAGTAGGAGTTTGAGGTGAGGTATGTTTGGAGAAGACCCTGGCTGGGAAGAAGTTTGTCTTGGGGCGCGACGGGACTCAGGCAGGGAAAGTCTGCAGGGGCTGGAATCTGAGTGCCTGATGTGTGTGGTGTGGTCAGGGCCCCGTGGGCACTAAAAACGCTCTGGTTTGACAGCGGTGCTAGCCCTTCATAATTGGGAAAACAGCCCTGAAAGGTTATCGCCATTTCTGGTTTAAGTTCAACAAAGCCTGACGCGCAACAGCCCAGGGTCATCTCTGCCCGGAAGAGGTGGTGGGATTGATTTTCAGTCCTGATTGAAGCCTGCTTTGACCCCTGCTCCTTCCTGCCTGCCGCCTGCACCCTCCTAACCCTGCCTGGTTGACCCGCTTCTCTCTGGGCACCCCTTGCCTGCAAGCTCTTCCTGTCCCAGGCTCCTCTCTCCACGGAGCAGTTTAATGTTTGCTTAGCTTTGCACACCCCTCTCCTCAGAGAATTTGAAACGTAGCCACACGACATTTTCCCAGAGCCTCAGGGACTGGCACTTGGGCCTGGGCATGGCTGGAGTAGCCGGGACTGCTGCTTCCGCCGCTGTCCCCAGAGTCCCCGGGCCACTGGCTCTGTGGGTCGGCCTTGGAGGGCAGGTGGCTGCCCTCAGCGTTCAGTTCAAGGGGATTTTAAGGGTATGGGAGCCCAGCAAGGGCAGCTAGCTCCCCTCCCTGTGGTCAGGAGAGGAAAGAATAGAAATAGCGAACATCCCTCCCCGGCAGTGTTGGCAAAGGGGGCTGGCGGTGCCACTCGTTCCCCTTGCCCTCCTCCCTAAACCCTCGCTGGCCAGTCTTATTTGAACATGGTTCTCCGCAGCCCAAGGCTGGGTATAGGGCCCGCTGTTCCGGTCTCCCAGGACCCGATATCCAAGTACGTTTTCCCTTTCCTTCAAGGTCCCCCTTTCTCCCCTTCCTCAAGACCCCTGACTGCCTCTCCAGCCCTTGCCTGTCCTTACAGTCATTTCTGTTTGTCACCAGCAGTCATTGCCAGCAGTGGAAACCTCCCACTTCTGCCAGCCTAGCTGCCTTTTAAAGGGAACAGATCTCCACCCCCCTCCCCAGTTAATCCTTCCTGGAGCCCTGGAACGATAGGGAGAGGCCTGTGTGATCTCCCTTGCCTTTTTTGCTTCTCTTGGCCCAGGGACAATTTTGGAGTCCATCAGTGGGGCCCTGTTCCAGTGAGAGGGAAGGGGTTAGCAGGACCCTCCCCATTTTTGTGGGGGTTGGCTGTAGGCTCCGTGACTGTCCTAGGCTAGGGTAGCTGGTGGGGCAGATGCTGGCTTCTTCCCAGGCTGTTGTAGAGCTGAGGGGGAGGGGGAGGAGCAAACTCCAAGGCGGTCCACTTCCCCAGAGGCCCGCAGAGCGTGCCTGTGCTTCTCGCCTCTGGAACTGTACCACAGGACCTCTGCCGGAGCTTTATTCTTCTACCCAGACCTTCCACTTAGCCACTCACCTGGGCTCTTGCCCCAGTGGCGTCCTCCCTTGGGCAGACAGTGGTGGGTTTCTGCTGTAACCAAAAAACTAAACTTCAAGTGGGTGTTTGTCCTCTCTCCAACCTCACCCTCCTCGTCTTTTTTCCCTCCTGAGGTTCTTACGGAAAACCTGCAGAAGACTTTTTTGGGTAGGTTGGGGTTCAGTTAGGCTTTCCTCCTTCGCAACCCAGCTCTCTGGCCTCGAGTCCTTCCCTTTGCAATATACCAACTTGAATTTGGGGTCTGTGGCCTTGAAGGCCTCCCTTTGGGGTGGGAGTGAACTTGGGGTGCTAAGAGAACAAGGGGAGAGAGGGGAGCTGCCAGGGCATGGGCTGGAACTCAGTGGCACTTTCTGAGACTGACCCACTGCCTACTGCGCTAAGGAGGCACCTTCAGTGGTACTTTAGAATAGGGCAAGAGGTACCCTGGAGGGAGAGAAGTTGTGCCCTTGAAATGCCCCTCGGCACCCAGTGACCCGGTGGCCTCAAATCAGTATCATTCTATGCGCTAATAAATCTGTATCTGCTCTAGGCAAGCAACCTCATCAGGTGAATAGGTGATGATTCAGACTTAGAACATGACACACAATGGAGGTGGCTATTTGTTTCAGAAAATGATTACCCTTACGATACCTGCAGCCCACTTCCATTATAGACTTAAAATAAGATTGCACTTAAGAGAAAACTGATTTGCATGCCTTTTGAGATCTGCCTTTTGGCAATGCCCAGTACCTCCTGGATGGTCACATTGACAGGTAAGCTTGGGACAAAAGCAAAGGTGTTAGGCCATCCTCCACGCTCCTGGTGAGAGCCCCAGAGAACAGAATACACAGCCCAAGGAGGGGAGTCTAGTCAGATTGGGCTCCTTTGCAGGAACGTGCAAAGCTGGGCGTGGAGGCTCCGGCTCATGACCTGTCCCCCTCCCAGCCCAATTCCTTGTGATTTCCTCCAAGCCACCAAGGGAAGTGGTTTTATGGGAACCAGACGGGCAGGAGGTGTTCTGCCGAAGGTGGTGGTGGCCCAAAGACTAGGCCTCATGGCCCTTCTCTGGTTGTGTCTCCCATGCTAGAAGAGCACCCCTTTCTGATGAGGAGTCCACGACAGGTGACTGCCAGCGCTTTGGATCTCAGGAGTTTTGTGTCAGCAGCAGTTTTTCCAAGGTAAGGGGCCGTGTGGAGCCACATGTCACCCACCAAAGGGTGGCGCTGAACTGCCCGGGCGATGTGCCCAGTCTGCCATCCCAAGAAGGTGGGCAGGAAGGAACAGGGTATTTCCCAGGAGTTGCTGTATGTGAGACCGAAATCGGCCAGCTGCTCTTTGCTTCTGCTGAGACCTGGTTGGTCGAGTTGCAAAGAGGACCCGCTGCCACCTCTCCCCGGCCTCGGGACACTTGCACCGACCACAGAGAGCTAGCTAAGACGGGCACGCTGCTCTGTCGTTGCAGGTGGAGCTCACGGCAGTTGGAAGTGGCAGCAATGCCCGGGGGGCAGACCCAGATGGCAGTACAGCAGAAAAACTTGGGCACAAGTCAGAAGACAAGCCTGACGACCCCCAGCCCCAAATGGACTATGCTGGGAATGTGGCGGAGGCTGAGGGCCTGTTGGTGCCGCTGAGCGGCTCGGGGGACGGGCTCAAGCTTCCTGCTCCTGACGGTGCCACTGAGGCTGGCGACAGCAGGGCCGACTGCTCCTGGGCCCCCCTCAGCACCCAAATGAGCAAGCAGGTGGACTGCTCAGCAGCTGGGGTGAAGGCTTTGGACTCTCGGCATGGTGTGGGGGAGAAGAATACTTTCATTTTGGCAACTCTGGGAACTGGAGTCCCCGTGGAGGGAACCCTGCCTCTGGTTACCACTAACTTCAGTCCACTGCCAGCCCCCATCTGCCCCCCTGCTCCCAGTTCGGCCTCCGTCCCCCCGTCTGTTCCGGATCCGTTCCAGGTTCCCCTCTCTGTCCCCACCCCAGTGCCGCACTCCGGGCTAGTTCCCGTCCAGGTTGCCACTTCGGTTCCAGCCCCTTCCCCTCCTTTAGCACCTGTCCCAGCTCTGGCTCCGGCACCGCCATCAGTGCCCACACTCATCTCTGATTCAAACCCCCTTTCAGTTTCAGCCTCGGTCTTGGTGCCTGTGCCAGCGTCGGCTCCCCCTTCAGGTCCTGTTCCTCTGTCGGCTCCGGCCCCCACCCCCCTGTCAGTCCCAGTTTCGGCTCCTCCCTTGGCTCTGATCCAGGCTCCCGTGCCCCCTTCAGCTCCAACCCTGGTCCTCACGCCTGTCCCCACACCAGTTCTGGCTCCCATGCCAGCGTCCACGCCTCCAGCGGCTCCCGCCCCTCCGTCAGTGCCGATGCCCACCCCGACTCCGTCTTCTGGCCCACCCTCTACCCCTGCCCTCATCCCTGCCTTTGCTCCTGCGCCGGTGCCTGCACCCACCCCGGCCCCGATTTTTACTCCAGCCCCCACGCCCATGCCGGCTGCCACTCCGGCTGCCATTCCCACCTCTGCACCCATCCCGGCCTCCTTTAGTTTGAGTCGAGTATGTTTTCCTGCAGCTCAGGCACCAGCTATGCAAAAAGTCCCATTGTCCTTTCAGCCAGGGACAGTGCTGACCCCAAGCCAGCCGCTGGTATATATCCCGCCTCCGAGCTGTGGGCAGCCACTCAGTGTGGCCACACTGCCAACGACCTTGGGGGTCTCCTCAACTCTTACCCTGCCTGTCCTGCCTTCCTACCTTCAGGACAGGTGTCTCCCTGGTGTGCTGGCCTCCCCAGAGCTCCGGTCTTACCCATATGCGTTTTCTGTGGCCCGGCCTCTGACTTCAGATTCCAAGCTGGTCTCTCTGGAGGTGAACAGGCTTCCCTGTGCGTCCCCATCCGGCAGCACCAGCACCCAGCCTGCGCCCGATGGGGTCCCCGGGCCTTTGGCAGATACTTCCCTCTCTACTGCTTCTGCCAAGGTGCTTCCAAACCCACAGCCTTTGCTGCCAGCCCCCAGCGTGAGCTCGGCCCCACCACACCCCGCCAAGATGCCAGGTGGTGGCGAGCAGCAAACAGAAGGGACTTCCATCACCTTCTCTCCCCTCAAGTCACCGCCACAGCTGGAGCGAGAGATGGCCTCTCCACCTGAGTGTAGCGAGATGCCCCTGGACCTCTCCTCTAAGTCCAACCGCCAGAAGCTCCCGTTGCCGAACCAACGCAAGACGCCCCCCATGCCCGTGTTGACCCCCGTGCACACCAGCAGCAAGGCCCTCCTCTCCACGGTCTTGTCTAGGTCTCAGCGCACCACCCAGGCTGCTGGGAGCAATGTCACCTCATGCCTGGGTTCTACTTCCTCGCCCTTCGTCATCTTCCCTGAGATCGTGAGGAATGGGGACCCGAGCACCTGGGTGAAGAACTCAACTGCGCTGATCAGCACCATTCCCGGCACCTACGTGGGAGTGGCCAACCCAGTGCCTGCATCCCTGCTGCTGAACAAAGACCCTAACCTGGGCCTCACCCGAGACCCCCGCCATCTCCCCAAGCAGGAGCCCATCTCCATCATTGATCAAGGAGAGCCTAAGAGCACCAGTGCCCCCTGTGGCAAGAAGAGCAGCCAGGCTGGGACTGAGGGACAGCCAAGCACAGTCAAACGTTACACCCCAGCCCGCATCGCCCCTGGGCTCCCGGGGTGCCAAACCAAGGAGCTCTCTCTGTGGAAGCCCACGGGGCCAGCAAATATTTACCCACGGTGTTCAGTCAATGGGAAACCCACCAGCACCCAGGTCCTGCCTGTTGGCTGGTCACCATACCACCAAGCGTCTCTGCTTTCCATTGGCATTTCCAGTGCCGGGCAGCTGACCCCCAGTCAGGGGGTGCCCATCAGGCCCACCAGCGTCGTTTCCGAGTTTTCTGGTGTGCCGTCTCTTGGCCCCAGTGAAGCTGTGCATGGACTTCCAGAGGGGCAGCCACGGCCTGGGGGTCCCTTTGCTCCAGAGCAGGACACTGGCACGAAGAACAAAACTTGTCGGATTGCTGCCAAGCCTTACGAAGAACAAGTCAACCCTGTCCTCCTGACTCTCAGCCCTCAGACAGGGACCTTGGCACTGTCTGTCCAGCCTAGCGGTGGGGACATAAAAGTGAATCAGGGGCCTGAGGAATCAGAGAGCCACCTCTGCCCCGACAGCACTCCTAAGATAGAAGGTCCCCAGGGGGCTTGTGGCCTGAAGCTGGCAGGAGACACAAAGCCTAAAAACCAAGTACTGGCTACCTACATGTCTCATGAGCTGGTCCTGGCCGCCCCCCAGAACCTGCACAAGATGCCCGAGCTGCCTTTGCTACCTCATGACAACCGCCCCAAGGAACTCATCTTGGATGTGGTCCCAAGCAGCAAGAGGGGCTCCAGCACAGAGCTGTCACAGCTTGGAAGCCAGGTGGACCTGGGGCGGGTGAAAATGGAGAAAGTGGATGGTGATGTGGTCTTCAATTTAGCCACCTGCTTCCGGGCTGATGGCCTCCCAGCAGCTCCCCAGAGGGGCCAAGCTGAAGTTCGGAATAAGGCCGGGCAGGCTCGAGTGAAACAGGAAAGCATAGGTGTCTTTGCTTGCAAGAACAAGTGGCAGCCAGACTCAGTGGTGACTGATGGGGTGACCGAATCTCTGCCGCCCAAGAAAATGAAGTACAGCAAAGAGAAGGACGGTGAGGAGCAGCAGCCACAAGCCAAGGTCATAGCCCGGAGTTCCCATGGACCCAAGGTGAGTGTGGGGCTGAGGTCGAGGGCAGGGCCCGGACACCAGAGGTTTGCCTTCTCCTGCAGATGTCAACCTCCCACTGCAGTGTTGTGGAGTAGCTCTGGGAACTCAACTGATTGGAAGGCTTGTGGAACGTGCTTACTGACCTGCTGTCCTCTTTCTGAGTCACACTGTCCATATATGGTGTTCTGTCACGAGGAGGGGCTGGCTCGTATTTTGTAGGATGAGGGAAGTGATTTGGTCCCTGAGGCCAGGGAGCCCCTTGTCCCAGATGGGGTTGGAAAGCAGAAGAGGGGACTGGCAAGGAAGATCAGTTAATAACAGGCCCCTCCCCGCATAACCATTCTTCCTTTTCCTTTTCCGAGATGACAGCTAGCCTTGAGAACTAGGGATTCTCAAGGGGAGGGGAGGGGCCTTTGATAGGGTCGTTTTCTGCACCACTGGGGGAGCCTGCTCAGGATATGCTTGCAGTTTTGTGGGGCCGAAGCCAATTTGGCTTCTGGGCTCATCTGCCAGTTTCCTATCCACCCAGTGCTTGGGGTGACAGCTTTGTGTTTAGGCCCATTGGGAATTTGGTGTGCAAGACAGGTGGGCATCTGGGTCTGGGTTCTTAACGGTGGCAGGGATCTAGGCCCAAAGGTGAGCCAAGAGGATTCCACTTGAATCCCGTGGTGTTCCAGAGGGGATCCAGAAGCCACTGGTGATCCAAGGAGATGCTTGAAGCAGTTGAACATAGGACTTCTCAAAAAATGTGGAGCAATTTAGGGGCACCTGGTTGGCTCAGTCAGAAGAGCACGTGACTCTTCTTCTCGGGGTCATGAGTTTGAGCCCTGCGTTGGATGTAGAGGTTATTTAAGTAAATAAAAAACTTTTTTAAAAATGTGGAGCAATTTGAAGCCTTAAGTTAAGAAGCCTTCAAATTGAATGTTTTTGTTTTTGTGTTTTGTTTTTTTGTTAGAGGTTGTATTTATCTAGGAGAGCCTGGGTGGCTCAGTTGGTCAGGAGTCTGCCTTCTGTTCAGCTCATGATTGAACCCTGTGTTGGGTTCCCTGCTTGGTGGGGTGCCTGCTTCTCCCTCTCCCCTCCCCCATCTCGTGCTTATGCTCACTCGCTCTCTCTCTCTCAAATAAAATCTTTAAAAAAATTAGAAAAAGATAGCGTTTATTTATCTGAGGGGGAGTGGGGGAAAGCAAAGAGAGAGAAACAGACTCCCCGGTGAGCAGAGAGCCCAATGTGGGGCTCGATCCCAGGACTCCGAGATCATGACCTGAGCTGAAGGCGGACGCTTAACCAACTGAGCTACACAGCCACCCCACTTTTTTTCTGGCTGTTGGTTGCAATATTTTATTTTAATTTTATAGATTTTATGAAGTTTTATTGGAATGCAGCCATGCTCTTCTTTTTTTTTTTTTTTTTACATTTTTCAGTTTCAAATTAAATGTTGATATACACTAATGAACAGATTTCTAGCCAGAATACCATGAATTTGGGTTTGTGGTGGAAGCTCTTAGTCTTTTTTGGAATATAGAATGTTTTGGGAAACTGTAAGACCCTGTCCACAGAAACATGACCTCAGAATTTTGCCAGTAATTTCAAGGAGTTCATGGGCCCACCCCCTCCACAAAGCCCGCCCATGGGTTCCAAATTAAGAACCCCAGGGATAGAGTTTGGGTGAGTTTTCTCAATGATCTCACAGCCATCTCTGTATGGCAGAGACATGCCAAATAGGAACACAGGTCATAACATAGTAGAGCATATGTGTAGCATTTGCTCAAGTAACTGTGATTTGTCCTTAGTGGTAATAAGAAAAATCATTTATGTCATTATACGTGCTGTATGTTATACACACACATACACACACGTGGCATATATATTATATGCCAAGTGCTTTCTACACACGTCATCTAACTCAGTCCTTCCAATAACCCTGTGAGGTGAATACTATACCCAGCTTACAGATAAGAAAATGAAGGAAACAAACTAAATGGGCAAGTTACCCAACATTACACAGCTACTAAACGGCAGAGCTGGAACTCAGATTCTGGTCATCGGCTCCGAAGTTCATGACCATCGTCCGCTATGACACCCTGTCTTCTACTCTCCTTATGTATGACTGTTTCACGGACCATTTGGCAAGCGTTTGCTGAGTGGTTACTACATGCTGTTCCCTCCGGGGCAGTGAGCTGCATCTTCAGGAGGGCAGTACAGCGCTGTGGTGAGGAAGGTGCTTTCCAGAGCCAGGCACAGTGCCCAAGTTTAAATCTTGGTCCTACTTTTCCTAACTGTGCTATCGGTCAAGCGACTTAATCTCACAGGCCCTCAGTTTCCTCATCTGCACAATGAGACCGTAATAATACTTTCATAGGGCTGTGTAAAGATTAAATGAGATGATGCCGTGAAGTGTCCAAAATAGGCAAACTGATAGAGACAGAAAGTAGAATCGTGGTTGTATAAGGCTGGAGGAGGTGGGGAAATGGGTATGGGGTTTCCATTTGGGGCAGTGAAAATGTTCTGGAACTCGATGGTGGTTATATGACTCTGCAACTGTACTAAAAACCATGGAATTGTAAACTTAATCAAATGAACTGTATGGTATATCTCAAAAAATTACATGTCAATAAAGCTGATATTAAAACAAGTAAATGAGGTGATATATATGAAATACATATGAATGCTTAGAACAGTGCCTGGCAGGGAGTAAGTGCTCAGTGAATGCTCGTGGCTGCGGGTTGTTATTGTTAGTGTTGCTAACAAAATAGACATGCTCCCTGCTCTCATGGAGCTTATGTCTTGCAGGCGACCTGGTGACAGGCAGGCACTGCCCTTTACTATATTAGAAGAACAGTTCACTGGGCCCACTGACAGATGCCGAGGGCAGAGAATAAAGTTACAAGATCAGGGGCCTTCACAGCTTCCTGTAGTGATTTAGCAAATGTCCATTTTGTGGGGGAGATTAAATAACTTAGATCTTTCTCTTCTTATCTTCCATTTTTCCGGAGAAAGAAACTGTTGATAAGCAAAGTCAGATCAGGGCTTAATTCAAAACAGCGCCTTGCAGGGTATGGCCAAGAATCAGAATAGTCTCCTGTCCCTTACACCACCTGCCCCAAGGGCTCAGGGAATCCTGAAGGGCTGGCTGAATCCTCAGCAAAGAAAGAGTTCTGCTTCATTTGGTGCTGGGTGTATTTTATTGTCTTCTCATCCTTTGGGAAATTCTTTGGAAAAGCTTTAAAAACTCTGTTAACCGGAATGTTCATCTTACACAGTCTCCCCATCCACCCAACTTTTTGAGTAAGTTGGAGCATGTGTATACATTTTTACTCTCGGGGCTGCCCTTGCAGAACATACGGACAGAAATCCCTTCTAGATGTTCTGTTTTACTTGTTTTTGTCTGTCTTAGGAAATAAAAGTTAATGATCTGCACTTGAAAGAGACGGCTAAAAGTGATATTCAGAAATAAATAGGACATGTTCAGACTTATGTGCATTTAACTTTATTCCCCCTGACTTCGAGTAGTCTTTTTCTGGCCATTCCTGAAGGTGAGATTTTAAGCAACAGTTCCCATCTTTCTCTTTCCTCCTAGTACTTTCTTTTTCCTAACACTTTGATTTGTAGGAACCAGCAGCAAGCCAAGGAGGCAACTGAACTTGAATTTTTAGCTCAGCCCTCTGCTGAGTAAGAAGAAGGAGGAGTTCACAGTGTAGTAGGAGTCCTGGGAATTTGGTGGGGAATGGTCACTCCCTATTCCTGGGGAATCGAGATCCCCCCCCCCCAACATCCCAGAAAATGTTCTGTCGGTAAGACATTAGCCATCCCCTTAGCTGGAGGTGGGCAGTGATAACCTTCTAGAAGGTGCATGTGGGTCTGCTTAGGGGGAAAACAACTCTTCCTTTCTTCCTAGGGCCTGCTTTCATTGTTAAAACATTTTGCTTATTCTGCACTCCCTGGATGCTAGAATACTGGAAATCCCTACCTTGCCCTATTTCTTGTTTGGCCGCATGGAGAGACCTCAAAGCTTGCGAGCATATGCGGCTGTGAGGCTGGCTGAGAGTGTCCTTGCGCTGTGTAAGCATGGCCATCGTGCCTATCCGAGTGAGCAGGGCTGAGCGAAAACAGAGGAGGACTTGAATGGGGAAGGAGGGGAGTGAGAGCTGCTGCAGAGAGAGGCCCAGGTGGGGAGCCAGGAGCCCCGGGTCTCGGGCCCAGCTCTGCCACTTTCTCACTGCAGGTACAAATGAGCTCATTTGCAGATTTGCCTGGTAAGTGGCAGCCATCCCCGAGTGCAAGGACGCCTGAGGCCGTGTGTTGCTCTGGACAAAGCATTTAACCTCTAGTCTTGGAGCCTCAGTTTCCTTGTCTGTTCAGTGGGGATGATACCAGCTTCTGCTTTCGGGGTTGTCAAAAAGATCAAATCAAATAATGGAGAAGAGAATGTTTTGAGACTTTGGAAGTACTGAAGAGTATCAAGTGGCTTATTACTAATGCCTCGGCCTTTTCCTTGTCTTCCCTAAGTACGGGGTGATGTGAGTTGCTCCCATGTCATGCCTTTCTTCTCCCCTTCATTGAATCTATTACACACGGAGATAGACCGTTTTTCTTGAGTTGGCCCGGGCTAAGCATGGTTTTCAGTTCTTGGTGTCCATACCATTCACAGTGAAGGTAGTTGACCAGTGTGGTCACACGACTTGCCGAAGAGGCATTTCTGTTTTCTACCCGTCTCTATTGCTGTTTGGATGCAGAGAACACGGGCCTGAATTTACACCTTTGGAAATGACCTGGGGTATTGATGTAGCTTGTGAATGCAGACTCCGTAGACCTGTAAAAATGATGGCATGTGGTTGTCTGTGGGGATTAGCTAGGGCACAGGGTTCAGGCTCAGAAAGCCCCTGCCCCGGGACCCCACAGCAGCTCCTGTCCATGTGTCAGAACAGGGCATCGGACTTACCATTGGCAAAGCCTTCTTAAAAAGTGAAATTGGTCTCAGACTTGACTCTCTCTACCTCTCCACAGTGCCGGAAGCCGCCTAGTGACCCCCAGGAACCCACCAAGAAAAGCCCCAGGGGGGCTTCAGATTCAGGAAAAGAGCACAATGGAGTCAGGGTAAAGCACAAGCACCGGAAGCCAACAAAGCCGGATTCCCAGGCTCCAGGAAAGCGAGCTGATGGCCACGAGGAAGGTAGGCTCCACAGGTCCACGCCCTCTGGGCTGAGCTGCAGAGGGATCCCCGAGGCAGGTCAGTGGCGGGGTGGGGAGTGGCTCTGCACTGCCCAGAGAGCGAGACTTATTCGTTATGGAAGGAAGATAAAATCGACACCTGTAAAATCAAAGGCAAGGGAGAAGGGGCTTATTCTGTTCACCCTGATTACTAGAATAGGATACACAGAAGGCCAAAGAAAAGACGGTTTTCAGACAAACAAAAGTCAGTCCTCCAACAGAGTAGCCGACCCATTACCGTGCAGTGGGTCTAAGTTCAGAGACGAAACGGGGTTCATGAGGACTGAGACCAGAACAGGATGGGGTTCATGAAACCTGTTTTTCTACCTTTGGTATATTTGAAAACTCCTATTATAAAAAGTTAAGAAATTAATACCCAGATACCTAGCCAGAAGCATTTAGGGAAATCCTGAACCCTTATTATCGAGGGACACGCAGTATGTCTGCAGTAGGAAGGTGTGTACTTGACCTGTGACCTGTGTGCTCTGCCCCTGATAGTTCCTTGGTGCCCTCATCATGGGGAGACGCCCATGCGTTCCTTTGCACAGTAGCCTGTTCTCATGGCCTTGCCTGTCTGACATGACCTGCCTTCTTCTAGTCTGTTCTTACATGGCATTTTCCCTTTGTCCACTACTCCCTGCTCGCATCTTCCTGCCTCGCCCAGTCCTCTACCATCCATTCAGGTGGCCCTTGTCTGGGACCTGCTCCAGCCTAGTTCTAGCTTTGTGGAAGTGTGGCAGCCTCCTGGTCCTACAGGCAGCCAGGCCTTCAACTTGCTGGCGTGCTGCCAAATCAGTTCTGTACCCAGCCCTTTATTTGGTGTCACCGAAAGTGACCCAGCTCCCAGTTTTCAAAACCTACTGGGAGGTGCTCCTTCTCCAAGAGAGGCACGCAGGTGAGAGCATGAGGAGAGCCAAGGAGACCCTGGGAAGGATGCAAACCCTCCCTTGATTTTTGCACCCAGGCCTCTTGGGTGGGTGGGAGGGGGCGGCTTCCAGTCCCTGGACTCCTGATTGTGATATTTCTACCTTCTGCCCTGAAACCACACATCACTCCAGGTTCCTTGGAGAAGAAAGCAAAGAGCAGTTTCCGTGACTTCATCCCCGTGGTTCTGAGCACGCGAACGCGCAGTCAGTCTGGTGAGTGAGTCTGAAGCCGTGGCCCACCTTGGCCCTTCTCTGCAGAGAGAGGTAGAAATCTGGTTGAGCGATTTTGCCTCTGGCCCAGGTGGAGAGCTGAGAATTTGACTCGCTGTGCTAAGATGCCCAGCTCCTTGCAGAGATCAGAGAGCCCAGGGGAGGGGGAACACGGCCCACGATGTTAGGAGTGCTTGCTTCGACTTCCCACACGGGGCTTTTCCGAGCAGGGATTTGATGTCTCTTGTGGGCGGCCAATGGTGGGAAGAGGCAAGGCCCATGCCACCCAGGAAACCCAGCCTACTCCAAGCTTTGGCTTCTCATGATGAGTGGAGCCAGTGTCAGGCATGGACATACAACCTTTGGACTTACTGCCCTGGGTGACAGGCGTGAACAAAGTCGGAAATGGTCACTGGCTTGTCAGAGCCAGTAGAATCACATTTGGTCTCCTGAATTTGTATTCAGTTTGTGAAAAAAAAAAGCTCTTTCTAGTCCCTGCTAGTGTGCGCTAGCCTCCACGTTGGTATGTAGCGCTAGAAGTGGTTGCCCTGGTTCACCCGTATTTCCATGCAAAGTGGATGGAATGGGGAAGCAGGGTGCAGTGGAAACTCTGCTAGCTGACATTCTATTAACTGGCACCTCAGCACATGGAGAGCGCCGTGGTAATTGGGGCTCGTAATGACGGCCTGAAGGCCTTGCAAAATCCTGAAGTGTCTTCTGAATCATCAAAGAGTGATTACATTACACCCAGTCTCGTTTTACTGTTAAACACATTGTACTGTATTTGATTCTTTGGAAATTGGTGATCCCTGTGTGATCTCTATGGTGATTCCGTATTAACCAGAATATTAGATTAACCAGAACACTTTGTTCCTTGCCTGGTCTATATATGGACATTTTGCTAAATATTTGCTCTCTTTAAACGGTCTGACTCACTTGAAACTTTGGTTAAGGACTGTTCATGTGCCTCGAAACCATTTCTTTCTTCTGCTGACCTCGCTTGTGTTTGGGAACTGTCAAGTTAATAGCCGAGTCCTTGGGAGAAAGGTGGTTGGGTGTCAGAGCTGCTTCGGAGGAAGACTGTCAGATCTGCCGTTGCGCTAAACCGGGCCGGTTAAGGGTCGTAATTTTGTGGTTAGCACAGTTGAAGGAAGGAGCGGGGATGAAAATGGCCTCTTGGCAAGATGGTGGAGGAGACCAGGAAAGGTACCATCGTGCTGGGGTGCTGCGGAGAGGGGAGGGAAGCGCCTGCCCAGCGGGGAGGAGCGGCTGTGGTGGGGACGAGGGGGGCATTCTGGGACAGAGCTCCACCCCTGGACTCTCGGCCACTTACTAGGAGGTGGGGGTCTGTGTATGAGCACTTGGGGGGGAGGGACTAACCCAGGCTGTGTCACAGGAGAGGGACTCCTTGCTTCACTTTTCCTGCGACTCTTCTGTGATGATTCTGCTTGCCCAGGGAGTCTCTGTCAGTGAGCAGGGGCCAGGATACGCTGCTGATCTGCCCTCCCTCCCCTGCCACTGAACCCTGATTTCCCAAAGGGCAGGGACCCGTGGCCCCCTCCTGCTTCTCACATAATGCTCCGCGCCTTGTATGCACTAAGTAAGAGTTTGTGCAATGACTTAAAGTCACAGCAACATGGATGAGGAAGGGCGTGTGGCTTGGATACTCGATATTTGTGTGGCATATTGGACTCTGTAAAGTGCTTCTGGGCGGATTATCTCATTTGAGCCTCAAAACAGTCCTGTGAGGCCAGTAAGGCAGAGAACAGTGTCCCTGTTCTATAGAGGAGGAAACAGAAGTGAAGGAACCTTCCCAGAGCACACAGCTAATAACTGGCAGAGCCTGAACTTGAACCCAGACCTTCAAGCTTCTAATCCGGGGCACTTGCTTCGCCATCATACTCTTTGTGCTTTGAAGAGGTCCCTGACCGTCCTCTGTACATCCCGTCCACAGGAGGCATCTGTAGCCCCTTTGCTGGTGTGGCAGACAGTGACATGGGAAGCCAGGAGGTCTTCCCCACAGAGGAGGAAGAAGATGTGACCCCCACCCCAGCTAAGCGTCGAAAGGTGAGAAAAACCCAACGGGACACCCAGTATCGCAGCCACCATGCCCAGGACAAGACTCTGCTGAGCCAGGGCCGCCGGCACCTGTGGCGAGCCCGAGAAATGCCCTGGAGGACAGAGGCTGCCCGGCAAATGTGGGACACCAATGAGGAGGAGGAGGAAGACGAGGAGGAGGGCCTGGTGAAGAGGAAGAAGCGGAGACGACAGAAGAGCCGGAAGTATCAGACTGGGGAGTACCTGACAGAGCAAGAAGAAGAGCAGCGGCGGAAAGGGAGAGCAGGTAAGGCTGGCTGGGGGCTGCTGCCCCAGCGAGCTGCTGGCCCTCAGCCCCAGGCCACAGTGACTTTGGCTTCTGGGGACCCTCGGGCATCTCGGGTGTTCCCACCTCCGCCTTCTCCTCGCCAGCCAAAGGCCTCTGCACCCGTAGAAACCTGGTGCTGGGAGCTCCAGCTGCCAGAGGTGGTCGCTCAACTCCAGGCCCCCGTTTTTGGCTTGGGGTTCAGATTGAATGAGTTTGGACTGACCTGCAGGGGAGCGGAGGACATGAAGGCCCGAGCCCTCCGGTTTCATGTAAGAGTCTGAACCCCTGGGCAAGGCCACAGTGGCTTCCTTGGCATGGGACAACTCGATACCAGGGAGTTCTCTGGTTGGCTTGAGGGAGCTGGGTCTTAGGAGGCTGGGTTCTCTCTCCTAGAATCCTGGGTTCAAGAAGAAAGAGGCATTGGCTGCCTTTCCTGGGATGCCACCAGCCCCTACACTAAAAAGAAGTACAAAGTTCCTTCAACTTAACAGAAGAACTTCAAGTAGAAGCGGGCACAACTTTGCTTTCTCAATTAAAGCTACAGAGGTTATTAAGAGGCAGAATGAAGCTTTGAGGTGACCCAAGGTGGCATCAGTTTTGTTCGACCCGAGTCGGAAGAGCAGGCAGACCAAGGAGAAAAACCAAGCTTTCTTTGGCTATTTGGCTCTGCCAGATGCTGTCATGTGTAATCATGGAGGCACAGACTATCACCGAGGCCTGTATCAGTATGTTCTGCTAAGTACTGGTCAGGCCCATTTCTGTTGTTGTTTTTTTGTGTGTGTGTGGGGGGGGGCAGCATTTCTATAACATGTTTCTAGATGAACAAAAAGTATGTCTCTGGGTTCCATAAGAGCATATCTGTGTCTCACTCTTCCTTTGACCTCTGCCCCTGAAGCAACAGTTGATTGTCTCTGATAATGTATTTATCCTGACCCAGTGGGAAAGATCCACAGTCTCCCTATTGTTGAAAATGGAAGAACTGCCTTCTGAAGGGATAGTAGATTCTGGGTTTGCTCTAACGCAGAGAAGGCTAACCCTCACTTCCAGCTCGGTTTAAGCAGAGATGTAGCTGATACCATCCCCACACTGCAGAGGGTAATGGAGCTAATCGTCATCAACTGTGGGAGACTGAGGATAATTTTCCCTTTTTCCTGCCAGAGCCGTAAGGGATTGGTCAGGAACGAGGCGTCAAGTCGTTGGTCTCAGCTGCTTGTGTTAGGATGAAGAGGAGCTTTGGTGTCACCTAGTCTTCTTTACTGAGAGCTGGTTTCCTCCGAGCTGGGACTCTTCCCACGGAACTTACTGGTTTGGAATCAGAAGGACTTTTGAGATTACCTGGTTCCATTTTCCGTCGAAAAGCAGAGATCTCTGTAGCACTGTGGACAGGTAGCCTTTACGTAAACACCTCCCAGGGCATGGAGAACACTGCTTGGCAAGGCATCCTGTTGGATTTGGGGGCAGCTTTGGTTGTTGAAATGTAGGTCATTCTCCCTCCATGCATGTGGCTAAGGGTCTTGAGTCAAGGCTCTTGGCTTTGGCTTATGGTTTGGTTGCCTTCCTCCAGATCCAGTGGTGACATCTTCATGAAGGGATTGCCTGGCAAACATCTCCCTTCTCAGGAAAGCTCTGAACCTTCCTATTACTACCTGTCTTTCAGGTTGACATGAGGAAGTCGGGCAGAGGCCAAACTAGACAGGTCACCTTATTTCTTTTTTAAAAGATTTTATTTATTTATTTGACAGACAGAGATCCCAAGTAGGCAGAGAGGCAGGCAAAGAGAGAGGAGGAGGAAGCAGGCTCCCTGCGGAGCAGAGAGCCCAATGCGGGACTACATCCCAGGACCCTGGGATCATGACCTGAGCCAAAGGCAAAGGTTTTAACCCACTGAGCCACCCAGGTGCCCCTGGTCACCTTATTTCTGTCTGAGCCTCATGACCTTTCTGGTTTTTTTGAGGATTATATTTATTTGAAAGAGAGAGAGCGCTAGAATGAGTCAGGATGAGGGGTGGGGTGAGCAGAGGGAGAGGGAGAAGCAGACTCCGCACTGAGCATAGAGCCTGTCACAGGGCTCGATCCCGGGATCCCGAGATTGTGACCTGAGCCGAAGGCAGACTGTCAACTGACTGAGCCACCCAGGTGCCCTCACAACCTTTCCTCTTGTCCTGGGCTTCGATATGTCCCTCCTTGACCTGCAGAGGGGATAGGAAGAGGCGCTTCCACTCGCGTAGCTACTACGTCTACTCTCTTTCTTTCTGTGCTGCTATGAAGTTCTTGCTCCACTGCAGCTGTATAAACTCCGGAGCCTGCCCCGCCCTGGGTAAGCCGGGTAGGGAGCTACTGCTTTTCCTCAGGCATTGAATGCCGCAACATGGCTTCCCCATGTTTCCTGACGTCCCCCCTCACAAGGCACCGTTCTGTTCCTTCCTCTTTTGACTCAGCCCAGACTTGTTGCATCAAAAGCCCTGGTTGAGAATGTTCTCGTTGGAATTGCCTTTAGAAGCCATCTAACGTGGCAGTTCTTGCATGAGCATGGGGACCCATGAGTGGGTTGGAGAGAGTTGGGGGAAAGCGCTGGTGTGACAGCTGCTGGCCTCCTAAGTGCCGCACATAACCTAGAGCCAGTTCTTCGTACTCTAGTGATGGCTCCCACATCTGGACTTGGCCTTGTGTCACATGTGAGAACACATGCCACGGTGGAGGGAAGCCAACTGAGAATTCTTGGATCTTGCTCAACCCTCTTGGTTCACATATTGGAGAAACTGAGGCTGCAGTTATTCATTTCATAGACATACCGATCTTTTGCCATGTGCTCAGTCCTGTGGGGGAAATAAAGAACACATGGGCAGGGCCTTCCCTAAAGAGCTTACTGAAATAATATGGTAAGGATGCCTTTCTCTTTATAACACCTTATAAAGGGGTTTTGTGTATGCTACCTCATTTAATTCTCATACCAGTCCTCTGATGTGGAGTAGGTCTTCTCCATTTTACAGACATAGAAACTGTGGGAGATTATAACTTGCCTCCAGCTAGTTACACAGCTAGTGGCCAAGCCATGTGATGCTAATATTAGTTAAGAGATAAGGGTTAACCCAAACTATCCCCGCTGTACCTGAGGTTTAGGACTGGCCTGTGGGATGAGGCTCTTGGCAATGAAATTCCCAGTGCCATTCAGGGCTCCATCCAGAAAGAGCTGTAAGAATCACAACACACCATTTTAAAATAAAGGTTTTGTTTATTTATTTTAGACTGGGGGGGTGAGTGGGGGGAGGAGCGTCAGGGGGAGAGACAAGGAAGGGGAAAGAATCTCAAGCAGACTCCATGCTGAGCGTGGAGCCTGATGAGGGATGCATCCCACCACCCCAGAATCGTGACCTGAGCTGACACCAGGAGTCAGCTGCATAACCAGCTGAGCCACCCAGGTGCCCCTTGAGTCACAGCCACGCTTTTTGAAACTCGAAAGTGCTTTGTCTAATGAGCTCGGGCTAGAATTAGAGATGTTGCCCAGGGTATCCTGGTGACTTGATTTCCAGCCAGGGAGGGCAGCAGGATTTTGTGATTGCCCATCGGCTAAGTCGGCCCAGGGCGCCTTCTGATTTCAGGGAGTTTCTGTGGCTTTGATCTTCATGTCTTCAGCGAGTGACCAGCCAGGCAGTCAGGTGGGTGAGCGGAGGCAGTGACGGAAGACCTCCGTTTACACCCCACCCCAGGATACTTCAGACTTCGCTTCAGCAGACTGCTGGATTTGTTTTCGTATTGGAATGGGGAAAGAGACAAAGGGGATGGGGAAAAAGCTGAAAATAAAGTTCTGATTTGCTCTGGGCTATGGGGAAATCCTTTTAAAATTACCCTCATCTTGGGGACAGCCACCTGGGCCGCCCCCTGCTGGCAGGGCGGGGAGTGGTCATCGGCGCGGGGAGTGGTCATCGGCTCGGAGAGCAGGGACTTTGTTGTTGAAGTACAGTGGGCACTTGCGAAGCATTTAGTGGCATTGTTGGCACCACACTAGACTCTGGTAGTTACTCGTTACACAACTCAGCACTGAGATTCGACTCCCCAAAGCCTTCTGATTCATCGTAGAGGAAGGCATTGCTTTTCTGTGCTCCATTTCCCTGACATCCATTCTTTCCTGTTTCTTGCCTTCAGATTTAAAGGCTCGGAAGCAGAAGACTTCCTCCCAAAGTTCGGAGCACCGCCTCAGGAACAGGAACCTTCTCTTGCCCAACAAAGCCCAGGGGATCTCGGATTCACCAAACGGTTTCCTCCCAAATAACCTGGAGGAACCAGCCTGCCTTGAAAATTCAGAAAAGCCATCAGGAAAACGGAAGTGCAAGACCAAGCACATGGCAAACGTCTCAGAAGAGGCCAAGGTGCGTTGCCAGTGAGGGGAGCTGGTGGGAAAGGAGTGGGCTGGGCGGCAGCCAGTCCCCGAGGCTCCTTGATCAACGGTCGTGTGAGTGAGTGAGTGAGTGAGTGGACGGGGAGGACCAAATTAACTCATATTTATTGAAGCATTTTGAAGTAGTTCTAGGCGAGTTGGGGATTACATTTGAAGAATGGGACCTAAAGTTATCAGTTAACAATAAGAGTCTGAAAACTCTCAGGTTTGGTTCTTCCTGGCTTTTCCTCAACACGCCTGGGATTTCCTTTGAGTTTAGGAAGAGTTGAAGAATATGGCAGGATGTTCGCCTGAATAGCTTGTTAACATCCAATCAGGAAGCTTTCGTCTAGGCTTAACTCCCTGGAAACCCAGTCAGAGTTTTCTGAATCAATCAAGGTAGAAAGCCACTTGTAGAAGCAGGGATGTTGATGTCCAGACAAAGGTTGCCTGACGGTAGGACTGAGAGAGTTAGAGCTGCTCTCCCACCACCAACTCACCAGTGCCTTTGCTTCTCAGAGAGGCACTCACCAGTCCATAGCCAGGCCAGCATTCTAGAATCCCTGTTCATAATTGAATAATTGACATCTTTTTGGGGGGGTCTGATGTTTACATCATTGGTTTTGGGTTTCGTGTTGTACCATTTGCAAAAAATAACACGGTCCTCAGTCCTCGGGTGAACTTCACATTTGAAAGAAGCAAAGGTCCAGGCTCTGATGTCATTGGCCGCCAAAAAAAAAAAAAAAAAAAAAAAAACCCACCAAAGGTCAGAATGGGCTTATTTGGTGGTTGTGATTTTTCCAGCTCTTTCCAGCTTGGAGTGGCAGTGGCAAAAGGCCGGAGACCTGGATGCTTATCTCCCCCTCCTTTTCCCTTGCCCCTCCTGGAATCTGGTTCTAGCTCAGACAAGGTATTCAAGCCTATTTCCTCACCTTTAAAAATGGAAATGAGGGGTGCCTGGGTAGCTCAGTGGGTTAAAGCTTCTGCCTTCAGCTCAGGTTATGATCCCAGGGTCATGGGATCAAGCCCCACATTCCTTTCTCTGCTCAGCAGGGAGCCTGCTTCCCCCCTGTCTCTCTGCCTGCCTCTCTGCCTCCTTGTGATCTCTGTCAAATAAATAAATAAAATCTGTTAAAAAAATGGAGATGATGCTCCATGCCCTTTCCATCTCACAAGGGTGCTTGGGGAACAAAGGAGGCAAGGGTTGTAAAAGGCTTTGATAATCATAAAGTGCTCTTTTGAGGTTGGTGTACATCCTTGAGCTTCAGGTTGAGGCAAGGATGAGAGGACAGAGGCACAGAATGGCAAGGTAGCAGTGACCACTCCCTCAGACCGCCAGAGGGAGTGGGGCAGGGGGAAAAAAGAAGCCTGGTCCGTGCTGAGTGCTCCCTTCACGTGGCCATTCTTAATTCCCGCAGTGGCTGTTAGAGGTAGGCACTGTTGTCCTCGTTTGATGGTGAGGAAAGTGAAGCTCCAGGGGGCTAAGGGACTGGCACGAGGTTACTCAGTGGTCACGAGTGGCGACGTGGGGACATGACGCGGGTCTCCCCGCCCCGGCTCTTTCCGTGTGCCTCCACCTGGTCAATGGGTGGCTTCCGTCTATATCTGGGAGACACTGGAGTTGGGGGCGCCCAGGCAGGGACACACAGCAATGCTGAGCAGCTCTGGGGAAAGGTGGGCGTGCCCCTCCTCTTCCCCCTGCTCCTCCCCCCCACGGCCCCATCCCACACAAAGGTGACTGGCTGCCTGACATTCAGCAGCACGCGCTGGTAGTTGTGTCTGGTTATTCCGCCTGGCAGTGTCTGCTGAAATGTTCCTCCCAGAGAGGTTTTGTCCCTTCACAGGGCCTCCCTTTCTCCCTCCCGCCTTTCTTTCTCTCCCAGTCCCCACCACCTGCTCTGGATGCCCCCATGCCATGGTGCTTTGTAGTGGGAAGCAGGGCGGGGGGAGGGCGGGGGACGCGCCTGCAACACTAAAGCTGGGGCATCGGCCAAAGGCTTCTTCCCACAGGGGCTCTGAGCCAGGGAGGAAGAGGGGAGGGGGCGGGGCCCCCATTTGCTCTTGCTCCTCCCCCTCTCAGGCAGCCTCCCTTGTCTCTGGTGGCTCTTGCCCCCAGAAGGAAAGTCACCCTTTGGCTCCCGGCTTGGCTTAGCAAAAACCCAGGCACTTTACCCAGCATCCTCCAGCATGGCCATTATCTACCTCTGCCCTCGTGGCTGTAGAGCTACACCCTACACTGATCAGCCGTGCCTTCCTGCTAGTGATTGGACCTCTCTGCCCTGTGGAGATGCAGATGGACAGCAGTTCCGGTTCTCTTGGGATTTACCAGAGGGGACAAATGCCCTGGGCTCTGGTCTTCTCCCTGCTGCCATCGCTTTCCAAGCTTCATGATTTTCGGTAACTTTTCAGTCTGCCCAGGGCTCTACACAGAGCTGGCTGGAATCAAGTCAACAAATACGTGTTGTGATGATGTGTCCAGCCCAGAGTGAAGTGCTGTAAGGAACAAAAGAGAAGATGACAGGGCGCCTGGGTGGCTCAATGGAGTAAAGCCTCTGCCTTCCGTTTGGGTCATGATCTCAGGGTCCTGGGATCGAGCCCCACATCGGGCTCTCTGCTCGGCGGGGAGCCTGCTTCCTCCTCTCTCTCTGCCTGCCTCTCTGCCTACTTGTGATCTCTCTCTGTCAAATAAATAAGTCAAATCTTTTTTAAAAAAGAGAGAAGATGACAATGTGAACCCTGCCCCAGAGGAGCCTCAAACCCAGCAGGAGGCCAGACTTGTCCATGAAATGGTATAAGGAAGTTAAAAGTCTGGCATCAAGTATCAGATTATTCGTTTCGGGCTAGGTGGCCTGCATATGTGGAGAAGGAAGTCTAGAGTGTTGTAAAAGGTTGTAGAAGACATAGGATTTCTGTGAGACTTTAGTAATGCTCTGAGGGATTTGGATAAGTGGTATGTGTTAGTTGTCTCTTGTGTTCTAACACTATCCTCAACCTTACCTCAACACAACAACAAACACACTATCTCCCACAGCTTCTGGGGGTCAGGGATTCATGAGCAGATTAGCTGGGTCTGGCTTGGGGTCTCCTGTGAGGTTGCGGTCAAGGTGTCAGCCAGGGCCCCATTAAACTGGAGTGGGAGGGTCTGCTTCCAGGGGGGCTACCTCGCATGGCTGGTCATTGGCAGGAAATGCCTCCTTGCCTTGCCCTGGGGACCTCTCCAAAGGACTGCTTGAGAGTCCCCATGACATGACAACTGGATTCCCCCAGAACAAGTGATCCAAAAAAAAAAAGTAAGGCTGAAGCCACATTGTCTTTTAGGAAGTGGCCTTGGAAGTCAAACACTGTCACCTCTGCGCACTCCTGTTAGCTACACATATCGGCCCTGTTCAGTGCAGGAGGGGGCTACATGAGAGCACAAATATCAGGGGGATCATCAGGGGCCAACTTAGAATCTGATGAGGGCAACTTAGAGTCTGCCCTCTGGTCACCCAGTGATTCATGTCCCTCCCACACACAAGGTGGACCCACCTCTCACAAGGTCCTCTGAAGTCTTGTCCAGTTATAACTTCAGCTCTCAGTTTATTTTTATATATATATATATTTTTTTAAAGATTTTATTTATTTATTTGACAGAGAGAAATCACAAGTAGATGGAGAGGCAGGCAGAGAGAGAGAGAGGGAAGCAGGCTCCCTGCCGAGCAGAGAGCCCGATGCGGGACTCGATCCCAGGACCCTGAGATCATGACCTGAGCCGAAGGCAGCGGCTTAACCCACTGAGCCACCCAGGTGCCCTATTTATATATTTTTTAAATTGTATTTATTTATTTGAGAGGCACAAAGAGAATGAGCGAGGGCATGAGTGGGGGAGGGAGAGAGGCAGAGGGAGAAGCAGACTCCCTGCTGAGCTGAGAGACAGTCTCAGGGCTCCATCCCAGGACCCTGGGATCATGACCTGAGCTGAAGACAGATGCTTCACCCACTGAGCCACCCAGTTGCCCCCAGCTCCTAGTTTAGAATCTCATCATCTAACTTAGGCCCGGTGTAAATGACGCTCCTTCGGTCTGGTTCCTCGAGTCCAGTTTCTCAGACGCGGTTCCTCCCCCATGTGAAGAGCCCATAAGCGAGACAGTGAGGCTCAGAGAGGTTGGGCCTTAATCCAGGTCTTGTAACTAGTGGGTGGCAGAGGCAAGATTCCAAACTGACATCTTTCTGACTCTTGAGCCCATATTCTTTGCACCACGCAAGGTGGGCATGGATGTGATCCAGGGCCGGGGTGTGCAGGCAGGTGGGAAGAGCCTGGGGCAGGTTAAGAGGCAGGTTTGTGCGACAAGAGTGAAAGCCTTAGCAGCTGTACGTCTTTGGTCAAAGATACCTGTCTCCACTTCTTCTTCCTATCAGTTTGCTTCACTCATTTAGAAATGGGACTTGTCAAAACTGCAACAAATGGAATGGAGGCAGGTAAAGAAGGCATGCAGAGTGCTTTGGGGAAGCTAGGATGTCCCCTCTGTCTCTGATTTCCAATCCCTTGGTCATTTGTCGGCTTATGTGGTTGAGGATTTGAGCCCCTCAACATCTGGGTGGGAGTGGACGGGAAGCTGTGCTGATCCAGGACCCCATCTCTGCTTTCCAGGGCAAAGGTCGTTGGAGCCAGCAGAAGACAAAATCTCCCAAGCCTCCCACCCCAGTGAAACCCACAGAACCATGCACACCTTCTAAGTCCCGAAGTGCCGGCCCAGAGGAGGCCTCCGAGTCACCTACAGCCCGGCAGATCCCTCCAGAGGCACGTCGGCTCATAGTGAACAAAAACGCGGGCGAGACCCTCCTGCAGCGGGCGGCCCGTCTTGGCTATAAGGTAGGGAGATCCCCAGCATCTGTGGAGAAGCTTCTCCCAATTGTGTCTTCTGTGGCCTGGGCGGGACTTCGTTTGGACCTGGGGCTTCAACCTCCACTGGACTCCTTCTACGGCCCAGATGGCCTCTGGGGCCGCCTCACTGCTCTCAGGGAGCGTGGGAACGCAAGCTCATTGGCGTATCAGTTGGGATTGAAAAGAATTGAAATATTGATAATCCAACACATTTGTAGGCCAGAAACGGGGTTTTGATGTCGTCTTAAACTTTGTTTTGTGGCAGCTCCCCCACTCAGAGAGGAAATAGGGGTGATCACGGCTCACTCTTCATACCCTCCAGCCTCCCCTCACTGGGACTCCCAGGGGCCAGCAGTCAGTGGCGCGTTGGCAGGCAGGGCTTCTCTCCTCACACCCACACTGCTTCCCTGGGGGTAGCTCTTCACTGACTGTGGAAGTAGGTTTTATTAGCTCCATTTTACACGTGAGAACATCAAGGCTTAGCAATGCTAAATGATGTGGCCAGGACCATTCAACTCTTACATAGGTATGAGTCTGAATTCCTACCAGGGTCTTTTTGATTCCCAGGTGCCAGGGTAGGGTGGAAGCCTGGCTCTGTGACTATGATAAAACGTTGTCAGGCACTTTTGTTGATACGAACTCCTTGACCATGTATATTTGCCCACCGTACCAATTATTTCCTAAGGATTTGCTCTTAAGGGTGGAGATTTGGGTTTTAGAGTAGGCCTTGATGTAAGGCTTCCAGTCCCTATATCTGACTCATTTAAATACGGGCGCAGCCCCAGCCGGGCTGGTCGGCACAGGAGAACTGCCTTGACAGTGGCTCACTGGTGAGCTGCCCGTCTCTCCTGAGTGCCTAGTTTGGGGGCCAGGGTAGGTGCCATGGGAGATCTAAGAAAAAAAGATGACCAACCCCTGCCGTCAGGTTTAATCTTCTTCTACCTGGGGCCAAACCAGCAAGTAGGAGGCCATAGGAGAACCAACCAGCACAGGACAGGAGCAGGTTGGGCGGCCTGTCACGGGAGGGAGGAGGAGGAGTCTGAGGCCTGAGGGAGGAGGCTGACGGTGTCTGCGTTGGGGAGGAAGGTAGGGGCCTTGTGCTCTCCTGAGCGAGCGGAATAGTTCCTGTATATCCAGGAGACAGCACCCCCGACACAGGCACACACTCGCTTGCTTATTCACTCACTTTCTCATTTCTCACGCACTTTTTTCTCGCTGGCTAGCCTGTGAGCTAACTGTCCATCAGGATGCCTGAGCCGCCCATGTCCCCAGGGCCGAAGAGAGGGCTAATAATAGGCCTCTGGTACTGCTGCCTGCCTTTTCCCCTCAGAAGAGGGGGCCACCCCTCCCTCCCCCCTCAGCTTATTCACCAGCTTCTTCTCAGACCAGCTGGGGTGCTTCTAGTCCCGGAGTCCTGCCTCTGGTCCTGTCGTGTAGCCCAGGGAGGCTCATCTGTACTTTGTGAGTGAATGACCACGCTGAGGTATACTCAGAGCAATCCCGATTTGAGGGGAAGGCAAGAACGGACTGCCCTGGGGTAAACATCCAGGGACAGCACTTACAACTATTAACACAGCTTCCAGGGAGAGGACTTCTACCCATTCTTTCTTCCTTGTTCTCCGGTTACCACCAGAGGCTGTGCTTGCCAGCACATGCCTCATTTCTTTGGTCTGGGGCCCTCTTGCAAAGCCCCAGACTAGGGAACCAGGACTCAGGAAGTTGAGGCCTGAGAGTTTGAGCTCTGGGTGGGCAGGTGAGCCTCTCTGCGGACCTCACCCCAACAACCCACGCCCAGATGAGGGAATATCCTTGGTCGTAATACGTGTCTCCCCACTGCAAAGGAAATAGCCCAGAGCTGAGGGCCTGGCCATGGCACCTCAGGACTGACTTTATTGACAGAAGATTTTGAGACTTGCCCGTTAGGCCCCAGAATAAAGTGCAGGCTCTAAGACTTTCTCTTTGGACGTTTGGAGAGCTTCGAGCCTAACTGGGGTGATTTCAAGAATTAGGCCTCTCTTCGCTCATGGAGCTGTCCCTGTCCCTGCAGGATGTTGTTCTCTACTGCCTCCAGAAGGACAGCGAAGACGTGAATCACCGCGACAATGCTGGCTACACGGCCCTGCATGAGGCCTGCTCCAGGGGCTGGACCGACATCCTGAACATCCTGCTGGAGCACGGGGCCAACGTGAACTGCAGTGCGCAAGACGGCACGAGGCAAGAAGGCCTCTCCCCAGCCCCCCTCCCCCCCACACCAGGCCTTGTCGGGAAGTGCTTCGGGAAGACGGCTACCGACCGCTGTAGGGGGGCAGTTTGGGGCAGGGGTGGACGAGTTCTGGCCGGCCAGCCCATATTGGTTCCCAAGGAGAGGTTGGGTTATCTAGGGATCATCCTAACAAGGGCAGCTTTACCAGGACTCCACTCGTCCCTGCTCCAGGGCAGTCATCCAGATCTTTCTGTTCATACCCCCGGCAGCCGCTTTAAGTTTATCCTCAGTCAGGGGCCCATTCTCTCCCGAACTCCAGAGCAACCAGTGGAGCTACAGTGTACCTCAGGGACTGTCCCAAATGTAGGGAGAACCTAAGAGACAAATGGGAGGGAGGGGAAAGAGGCAGAGAGAGAAGGAAGTGGGGAGATCTGATGGGGGGGGTACAGTTCAGAGACGAACTCTTACCCACATTATTCTGGGCTCATTTAAGTTACTTTCCCCTAATGAAGTAGCCTGAGGCTAGACACCCAGGTTCCTGCTTGGGCCCCATTGTCCTCACCCTGTATCACCTCCGCAGGCCGGTTCATGACGCGGTGGTCAATGACAACCTGGAGACCATCTGGCTCTTGCTGTCCTATGGGGCTGACCCCACACTGGCCACCTACTCGGGGCAGACAGCCATGAAGCTGGCCAGCAGCGACACCATGAAGCGCTTTCTCAGCGGTAAGCACAGCCCCAGGCTTGAAGCCATCATCCTTGGGGTTGGCCTCTCATTTCTGAACTCCTGAGGAGATATTCTTCATCTCCCTTCATCTCCAACAGCTCCCATGAGGGGCGTCAGCCCTCTTTATAGGCTTTCCTTGAAGTGTCTCAGAAATCTCTATGCACTTTAAAAAGCCCAGAGGTCCACTTCTTCTTGTTCCAATGCCATGAGTGTCCACGTCGCATGCATCCTCCTCAGGGCCATGGCAGCCCACGGGGACCCATTTCCCAGCGAGGTATGTGGGGTGGGCCCGCGTAGGGAGACAGCCGCCCCACTGATGGATTGAGCTGGGGGCAAAATGTGTTGACCCCTGTTCTGAGTGGGATGTTAGTTACAAAAAAGTGACACTAAGCATTTTGCTTTTGTCTTTGTACTATCTCCTTGTTGGTGATCAGAGTGGAACCCTTGGGGCCCCTTCTGAGGCTGTATTTCTCTCTCTTTTTAAAAAAAGATTTTATTTATTTTTTTTATTTTGGACAGAGCACGCATGCACATGAGCAGGGAGGAAGGGCAGAGGGAGAGGGAGAAACAGGCTCTCCGCTGAGGAAGGAGCTAGATGCAGGGTTCAATCCCTGGACCCCGAGATCATGACCTGAACCAAAAGCAGACATTTAACTGACTGAGCTACTCAGGTGCCCCCGATACTGTTTTTCACAGCCTCTTGCTGTGGTAACTGACGTTCCTTCTGCACCTCCCTGTTCCTTTTCCTTCAGTTCAGGTCATGATCCCAGGATCCTGGGATCGAGCCCTGCATCGGGCTCTCTGCTCAGCAGGGAGCTTTCTCCTTCACCTGGCTCCTTGAGAAAAGTGTCTGGTGTTCAGGCCCATGGCAAGGACCACAAGGCAACGTGCATTTGTTTTTTCATTAGTGGATGGCCACTTTGTGCCTGCAGTTAGATAGCTCTACTGAGTTGGGCAGCAGGGCAGAGGGAAGGAGAGAAGTCTAGTACGCACATACTCACCGGGAAGCTCCTCAGACTTGACTGAATGAAGGAACCCCACCTCCTTAATGACGTCACAGCTCGGCCCTCGCTCTAGCAGTTTCTTCTTCAGACTGCCAGAGTGCTGGACAGATGAGGCAGCTGGCAGTCATCTTTTTTTTTTTAAAGATTTTATTTATTTATTTGACAGACAGAGATCCCAAGTAGGCAGAGAGGCAGGCAGAGAGAGAGGGGGGAGCAGGCTCCCTGCTGAGCAGAGAGCCCGATGTGGGGCTTGATCCCAGGATCCTGGGATCATGACCTGAGCTGAAGGCCGAGGC
>NC_081575.1:20263311-20265136 GCF_022355385.1 Mustela nigripes | reverse complement strand
GAGCCCGATGTGGGGCTTGATCCCAGGATCCTGGGATCATGACCTGAGCTGAAGGCAGAGGCCTTAACCCACTGAGCCACCCAGGTGCCCCTTGGCAGTCGTCTTGTTGACCCTCTGTGGAGGCTTCCGTGTTCGTGGTTGACCACTCTCAGACCAGGAGTCCACAAGACCCAGGGTTTGCTCAAGACTGCTCACTCTCACCTGGAACCTGGCTCCAGATTCCAGATTCTGGAATCATTAGTCCTAAATCCCCACCTCCTCTGGATTCCCAACCAGGGGATCATTTAGTTATTGAACAAAGCTTAACTCGATAGCTGATGATGGAAGGAGAAACAAAGGAACATGAACTAAAAGTCCCCATGGCAGGAGAGCTAGGTGGGAAGCACGACCTTGATACTAATAAAAGCCAGAGAGGAAGTGGTGGGAGGCCGTGGTGGGAGACCTTGATTCCTGCCCAGCCAGCCTCCGTCCAGCCCTCAGTCGAGCTGACTAAACCCTGCAGTCCCCGGTCACCGTGTACAGGCCTCAGGCCTCCCTTTGGGACCCAGCCCTTCTGCCTAGGGGCAGGACTGCCTTTTCCCCCTTCCCGGCCTTGGGGTCCCGGACCTCTGTCCCTGTAGGGCAGAGCAGTTTGGGGATATTCATTTGGTCATTTGTCCTGGGCTAGTGATGACTCCTGTTCACTTTGCCTGCACTGTCTTGGGGGTGCGGGGCTCAGGGCAAGCCACCCTCTGTGACCTTTTCTTCCTTATCATGTGCCACGTGCACTTACTTACACACACACACACACACACACACACACACACACACACACTGTCTGCACTTGACTTGATTCCCAGGGGAAGCTGGCACAGATGAACACCCAGAACTTCTCAACATGATAAGAACACTGCATGAAGCTCTGTCTCTGATCAACAGGTTTAATCCAGGGGGTTCTCTTGGGGCTAGAAACTGGCCTCCTGAGGGTCTCCGGGCCTTCTGGATCCAAATAAAGCTATCTCTGACCACCTAAGTAAGCAGACAAACTCTTTTCTTCCCTGGCCCCTTCTCCAAGATCCCAAAGGAATCCAAATGTTGAAACCATTTTCAGTAGTTAAAAATTTAGACACCGACACATTTCCCCTTCTCCTCATTTCCATTAGCTAATCTCAACTACTAGCCAGCCTTTTGATGCCTCCTTAAAGTCACCCGGATGCCAGCCCACATTGCAGAGTCAAGATTTTTTAAGATTTTATTTTTAAGTAATTTCCGTAACCAATGTGGGGGCTCGAACTCACCACCCCAAGATCAAGAGTCACATGTGGTACCGATGGAGCCAGCCAGGCGCCCCAAGAGAAGACTTTTCTTAATTCTGGCATTTGGTAGCCTGTCCAGGCCAAACACCTTCATTCAAATCTTAACATTTCGTCTCAACTTTGTATACCTGGAGCTTCAGCACTGTAATGGGGACCCAGAGCTGAAAGGAGTGTTCGCACAGGGTCCCCTCTTTTCCATGCAGATATCAAGTGTCCTCAAAGGCAGATCTCTGGCTGGCTTTTTGGGACAGTGCTAGCAAGCCAGGCTAGGACCTTGGCCCAGCACCCCGGGGAGGCAGGCACTGGTAGTAGTCAGCGGCTCCTTGGAGAGGGGACTTGGGCCCAGAGTTTGTTTTTGTGGGATGAGGAAATAATACTCAGTTTTTTTTTTAATTGAGGTGAAATTAACGACATAACAATTTGGAAGTGAATGGTTTGGTAGCATAATGACGAGCTTAATTCCTTGAACCGAGGATTTTTCCCTCTTTTTGAATCTCGTCACCCCCCCCCCCCCCCCCCCCCCCCCCCCC
>NC_081575.1:20213419-20263211 GCF_022355385.1 Mustela nigripes | reverse complement strand
CCCCGCAGCAACTCTCAGGGAACCACTGGACAAGGCTCCCTAGTGGCTGCAGGAGACATCCTGACCCTGGGCTTGGAAGTTTGGGAGGCATTTCCCTCACTGCCCCCTCCCCAGCCCCTAAACCTAGATGCATTTGGGTGGATTTCTGGACATTTTTTTTTTTTTAATGTCTGGCTGGCTGAGGTATTTTAAAAGCTTTTTGCTTTTCATCCCCAAGCATTTGCCTGACCAGACTCTCTATAGATTGATTGTCTTCTTCCTTCCCCAGTAGTGATCCCACAGGACAGAAGATGAAGGCGAATCCTTGTAGGGTGCGAAGGCCTCCATTTTCTGCAGGTGGAGAAGATGAACACGAGCCTCGGTGTTGATCATGGTGTAGAGCTTCCCTCTTTTTGTGCGAGGCCCCTGTTTTGGAAAAGTCTGGGAATTGAATCCTCTTTTATTTTTTTTTTTAATATCTCATGGAGAGATACTTAAAAAAATTTTTTTTTAAGATTTTATTTATTTATTTGACAGATAGAGATCACAAGTAGACAGAGAGGCAGGCAGAGAGAGAGGAGGAAGCAGGCTCCCCGCTGAGCAGAGAGCCTGATGTGGGGCTCGATCCCAGAACCCTGGAATCATGATCGGAGCTGAAGGCAGAGGCTTTAACCCACTGAGCCACCCAGGCACCCCTGAATCCTCTTTTAAATACACCAAGGCATGTCATTATTTACCAATATCCTGTAGTGAATCCTTTCACGAAGTAAAAGATGCTGGCAGTCCATCTGGGTTGTAAGTGGATTTTTCTGTATTGAGTTGGCTTAAAGGGAAGCCCATTTCTCCTGAGATCCGGAAGGGTGTGGCGGCAACCCCATCCGTCCGTTCATCCGTGGATTTCAGGCAGGGCACCGGGCACTGGAGGTCAGGCAGCAGAGCCCTTTCTTTCTCATCCTCAGGCTTGGAGCACCAAGCCATCCAGACTCTCAGAGGCCTTGGGAAGACCTCCTCCTTGGGCCAAAATATAGGCAGGCATGTGACCAATTTGCCTTTGACCCTTTGAACAAAAGAATAATATCCAGGCTAGTCGAGGGAAAACAGATTTGTGTCCCTCCCCTGTCAGAAAGAATGTAGGGGCCGAGGGGAGATGTTGCAGTTTGGTTTGGGGCATCTGAGGAAGTATTGGGACTGCTTTTCCTTCTGCTGATGAAAGGGTCAGCAGTGTATCCCCTGAGGTCACAGAATCACAGGTTTTGTTTTTCCTGTTGGAGACCTCTGCCATATGACCCCGTGTTGAAGACACCGCTTCATGTGCCTCAGCTGGTGTCTTGGTTGGAGGACACAGGGAGCGGTATGTTGGGACCCCAAGAAAGAGAGAAACTCTGATTGTCAGGCTGACCTCTCACACACTGAGTAGTTAAAACATATTTTTTCGTGTGTGGAGGTGAAATTCACAGAAGATCAAATCAACCACTTCGAAGGGAATGATTCAGTGGCGTTTTGTGCATTTACAACCTTATACAACCACTGCCTCTGTCTGGTTCCAAAACATGTTCATCAGCCCCAAAATGAAACCCCGCACCCACTAAGCGGTTGCTGTCCACTCCCCCTCCCCCCCCAGCCCCCCAGTAACCCCCATCTACTGCCTGACTCTGTGGATTTGCCCATCCTGGACGTTGCGTGTATTGGAACCGTACAACACAGGGCCTTTTGCGTCTGCGTCTGTGCAGGTAGTGTCACGTTTCCAAGGTCCCCCTGTGTAGTGGCATGTCACGTTTCCAAGGTCCCCCTGTGTAGTGGCATGTTTCAGTACGTCCTTCCTTCTGAAGGCTGGACAGTGTGCCATCACATGGCTCTACCACGTTGTCTTTAGCCGCTCAGCAGCCGAGGGACGTCGGTGCTGTCTGCGTGCTGCGGCTGGTGCTGCCGGGGACGCGTGTGTGCGGCCACTGGTGGCACTACCTGCTTGCAGTTCTCAGGGAGGGTTAGCCGGGAACAGGATTGCCGGGCTGAGGGCACTTTTGCGGGGAGAGGAAAAGAGCAAAGGGCTGAAAGTGGTGGGAAGGGGCAGGGGCCAGTCAAGGCGAAGGAAAGGCTCTCTTCGTCCTGCTTGTGCGAGGGGCCTCTGAGGCAGCAGGAGGGGAAGCTGCCCCATCAGGCAGGCCGCGGAGTCGCTGCTGGTGCACCCCCATTGCCTGCTCCGACGTCCACATCTAGGCTCCTGCTGATTCACGATGGGCTGCCTCAGAAAGGCAGATTCCCCTGCAGATGACCAAGACTTGCTGTCAGTGAGGAGAACTAGGGGCCTGTGCCATGCTGGGGGCTCTGAAGGCAGTCCCTAGAGAGGAGCCCCAGGAACGTGGTGAGTGAGGGCTGCTCTGATGGAGTCGCCATGTGACCTCTCAGGGCAGGTGGGGGCGGAGGGTTACAGCAGTGATCGGGCCCCGATGTCCCAGCCTGCTGCTAAAGCAGGCGCACTACTTTCAGTCTTGCCTTGGAGTAATTCCTCCCTCCGTGTCTTCCCCATATATTTATTGCGCTCTTACGATGTGCCAGGAACCTGGGCTTAGGTCATGGGGAGACAGTGACCAGCCAGACAGACGTGGTGCCCGCCTTTTGGAAACTTAACGATCTCACACCTTCATCTCCCAGGACACCTAGCACTAGGCCAGGCACCATGGGCAGCTCCCTGACTGATGTTTCTGGAAGAAACTCTTTCCAAGTCTCAAGGGCACAGGGTACAGAAAAGTGCCCAAACGGCCAGTCGTGACCTCAGCGTTGTTTTGCAGAGTACATAGAAAAAGATCTAACATACATGACTAAAGGTTTTCCACTGTAGCTTCTCAGCCATTATTTTGAAAGCTCTCTCTGGCTGCTTTTTCCTGCCAGAAGAAAGCCATCATCTCCTAGAAGGTTGCTAAAAAGTTATTTCTTTCAGGAGCTCACAAGAGCTAATAGGCGTTTCTGTGGATACGATGTGTGACCCAAAAGGGGAGGATATTGGAGGGCAGTTGGTGCCTTTCCCCGGGGAAAACCAGCTTCGTGCCTTGAGGAGGCGCCGCCACCTTCCTCCTGGGATTTGGCTTCCCTAGGGCACCCTGGCATCCTCTGTGCCCTTTGGACTCTCACCCCGGCCCTTTGCCCAAGTGTCGCTGGAGGGCAGGTAGCAAGCATACAGAGCGAAGTCAGCTTGCCAGAGGTGCCGGGTGGCATATTGGCAACCACTGGGCCATGTGCTCACAGATGACACCATTGGGTTTGTCATGAAAACCTGCTTTGTGTGCACGTGGGGTTGCGAGGTGAGACAATTGCACAGTTGCTGCGGAGCCGGGCAGAAAGAAGGCAAAGCAGCAGCAACCTGCCGTCTGGCCTCAGGTCAAGTATGTGGAAAGTGCTTTAAAATGTGTCTGGGAGGGGCGCCTGGGTGGCTCAGTGGGTTAAGCCGCTGCCTTCGGCTCAGGTCATGATCTCAGGGTCCTGGGATGGAGTCCCGCATCGGGCTCTCTGCTGAGCAGAGAGCCTGCTTCCTCCTCTCTCTCTCTGCCCGCCTCTCTGCCTACTTGTGATCTCTGTCTGTCAAATAAATAAATAAAATCTTTTAAAAAAAATGTGTTTGGGAGGGAAAAATACTTAGAGCAAAACGTGATCTATTGGAACCATTTTAAAGTATACAATTGAATGACATTCAGTGCGTTCGGACCGCTGTGCAACCATCCCCGCTGAGTTTCAGAACTTTATCACCTCCAAAGGAAACCTTGTGCCCATTAGGCAGTCGCTGCCTGTTCCCTCCCGACTACCAGTCTGCTTTCTGTCTGTCTAGAGTGGCCTGCTCTGAGCATGGAATTGTACAGTATATGGCCTTTTGTGTCTGGCTTCCTTCATGTAGTGTAATGTTTTTAGGGTTCATGCATATTGTAGTGTACGTCAGGTTTGTTTGTTTTTTGTTTTTTCTTATAACTGAATAATGATCCATTATATGGCTAGACCATGTTTTGTTTATCCCTTCATCCGCTTAACAACATTTGGGTCATTTCCACTTTTTTTTTCCTTTTTTGGCTATTGTGAGTAGACCCGCTAGGAACATTCATTTGTATATAAGTTTCTGTTTGAACACCTGTTTTCAGTTCTTTTGGGTATATACCTAGGAGTGTAAGCAAAAGGTTTTTATGAGGATAAACTCGGTCCTCTCCCCCCATGTTTTCCAAAGATGAAACAGAAGGAATTATGCTTCCTTATCTTACTTTGAATTGGAGAGACCCTGATTGGCTATAAGAGCATTGTGACCCGCAGGGGAATTGAAATCTTGGGATAGGTCTAAGATTCTCCTGGCAGGGTCCATTCCTTACACCACGAAGAGCGAGCCTGTATCCCAGACCTAAATGCCTTCAGGGCTGATTGTGAGGAGAGCAGAGCAGGCTGGGTGGGGACTGTTGAGCCGGAGAACGCACATGTCGCCTCTCCCTCTAGCCAACTGTTGACATGCAGGAATGCGGGGCGCAGTGTTGCCAGATTTTCTGATTTTTTTTTTTTCAAGAAAAGATGGAAATCCAGATTTTTAGGTGAAATCTCTCAATTTTAAAACCTTTGATGTTAATTAACTTTTTTTTTGGTTTAAAAACACTGAGCCAAACTCCAGGTAATCAATGGGCTAGATTTGGCTCCTGGCTGCTGGTTGGCAACCTTGGATTAACAGCAGGAAACATATCTCCCTCTGGTAGCTCCCAGGCCCTCTTGTGGTCCTTCCTTCCCTTCTCCCATCCTCTTAGCCCTCTATGGACGTGCTTTGTCTCTAGATCCTTCTCCAGCCTAACCTCCTTGTCTCACTGCCTTCTCTTCTTTCATCAGATCACCTCTCGGATCTTCAGGGCCGGGCAGAGGGTGACCCTGGCGTGTCCTGGGACTTTTACAGCAGTTCTGTGTTGGGTAAGCTTGGAGTCGGATTCCTCCCATGCTTGTCCCTGGCTCAGAGATGGGGGATTGCTTTGGGTTTCATGAATTGTTCTCAAAGACAGGAGTGACCCCGTAGAGGCAGCCTTTTCCACCTGTTAGTAACTTAGGGACCCTTTCAACCCAAACACTAGCTCCGCCCAGATTCACACAAAGCCACCCCTCATTCGCCCTCTCCCACTTCGGCCCTGGGTAATGCTTTCCTCCTCCCTTGCTTTGTCTTAACCCTATCAGAAGCCCCTACTGTGCATGGTCCTCTCTCGGGCATTGCTCACACGCAGGAGAGACCCAGGCCCTCCCCTGGGCCGCTCTCATCCCCTCCCTGCCCGGACCCGACCGTACATGCTTTCTCAGGCCATCCTCTCCCAAGCCCTTAGCCTCTGACCCAGGCTTTCCTCTCTTAGAAGAGTCTTTATCTGTGAGGCCGTCAGCACCCCTCCCCTGGGTCAGGGCTGCAGATTGGGGGAGGTGCCCATCCCGAAGCCCTGGGGAAGCTGGAGCAGGAGGACGTTGGGTGGAATGAAGTGAGCCACACCCAGACATGTGGGCTGGGAAAGGAACTGGCTGAGCCACCCCCTTGGGCTTCTGAGGACCAGCAGGCCAGGCAGGTGTTTCTCCCTCGCCCTCGACTGTCGGTAGAACCGGCAGGCTTCGTCTCCAACAGCCCAGCGGCTCACCCTTCATATCACCTGGCTTGTTTCCAACCGAAAGGTGGAGGAGTATAATGAATTTCTGGCTACAGAATTGTGTCTCCCAGGGATAGAACTTCCATGGGCCCTCCCAAGGGTGGGAACCATGGGATCAGTGAAACTGCGCCCCAGCCCGGGGTCTGTCTCCTGCTCGCCCACCTTCAGGTGCCTTTTCCTGTTGGAGCATTTCTTTTCTTCAGTTTTGTGCATGTAGCTTAGTCCTAATAGCCCACGTGCTCTCCTTACAGAGGAAAAAGATGGCTTTGCCTGTGACCTCCTGCATAATCCTCCCGGGAACTCTGATCAAGAAGGAGATGATGTGGAAGAGGATGATTTCATGTTCGAGCTCTCAGACAAGCCTCTTCTCCCTTGCTACAACCTCCAAGTGTCAGTGTCCCGCGGGTAAGTGTCTACAGGGACGGAGTGCCAGGATCCTGGCAACCCCTGACCTGCCTCGCTGGGAAGGGTGGAGCTCTCCAGAAGGAAGCAGAGACCTGGCGAGCAAATGCTAGAGCTCGGGAAAGCCGACACATGACCAAGGCCAGCCTGACTTTCCCGCCCTGCTCAGTTATCTTCAGAACAGAGGCTGGAAGCTCTAGGTTGATGGAGTCTATGTTCTTCCCAAACCCCAAACCTCGATTTGCTCTCCGAAGGATTCTGCTGCTCTTCCTGGGTGGAAGAGATGATCTGGGAGATATTTGGGCTGATGAACTATTAGGATCTCTGGAACATTTTTGTGGTTTCTGGGAACAGCCAGACAGAATATTTGCAATTGAGATTCTTGGAAAAACCGCGACATATGGTTGCCATAGCTAAGGGGCTGCTGGAGTCCTTAAGTAATCCGTAGGCTGCTTTCTCGGAGCCTTCACGTTGGCAAGATGATGGCACGGGCACTGTCATGTCAGATGACTGTATATGTGATTAACGGGTGTCACCCGTTTCCAGAGACTAGACTATACCTGACTCCATTAGAGCAAACCCGGCTTCATCTTCACCTGATGATCCAGGAGGGAGTTCGCGAGGCTGGGGTTCTGGTCGGCTTTCACCGATGGCAGCGTGTGGCTGTGCTGCTTAGGGGGACGCTGGATGACCTGTCCTTTGGTTCTTAGCCTCCATCGCTCAGTATTTTCTTCTTCTTGGTGTCTTCACATAGTTCAAATACCTTTGCAAATACTCTTAGGGATCTTTTCCTTTGATACCCATATTTAAGGTACCCAACCCTGTTTTTGTTTAAAGAGTGAAAGCCCACAAAGTGCACACGGCAGAGAGAGGGGAGGATGGGGCATCGGGAGCCCTTCAAGTGAGTCCCTTGAGTTGATGACTCTACCCATTGAGCCACAAGGCTCCATGCATCCCTTCACTCAGGGCCTGATAAGAATAAAAATAGCCTATATGATGACACTGGTAGGGATCAAGTTCCAGGGGCTTTGGGTCCTTATTCTTCTGGGCATCAGCTGATCCCTGAGGGCGGGGCAGGGCCTCTGGGATATAGTGTTGCACAGTTAATTAATTCTTCCACGGTATTCAGCACCGCCTTCTCTGAAACAGGATCTGGGGACCCAGGCAGCAAAAGGACTAGGGTAGTGTGCGTCAGGTGTGGGTGGAACATGGGGCAACCGAGGGCCACTTGCCACACGCAGCAAGCAAGTGTTCACGCGAAAGCTTGCTCTGGGCAAAGCTGGGTCTCCTGACGCTCTGGCCTCCCTTACTCCCTTGCCTCTGTGGGATCTGTCCTTCCCCACAGCTGCAGTGCAGTGGGGGATACAGATTCTCCACGAAGCAGGGAGAGTGTAGGGCTGTCTCGGTGGCTCAGTCGGTTGAGCTCCGGACTCTTGGGTTTGCCTCTCCCTCCCTCTGCTCCTCCCCTACTGGCTCCGTGCCGCACGCTGGAGCTGTCTCTCAAATCCATAAGCTCTCTAACAAAACAAGTAGGGAAGGTGTAGAATGATGACCCTGAGGCCCTGCGGGGTTCAGAACTGCCTTTGGAATCAGCAAAGCAAAGCTGGATTCTGAGGACCAACTTTCTGAGGGTTCTTTTTCATTCTTTGAAAGTGATGGTCCAACTGTATGGTATCTATAGTCCCTTTCTCTGAAAGCCAGAGCACTCCATTTCCTGGCGGCGCGAGAAGAACGTTTACTGTCCCTGGGAAGAGCGTTGCATTTTAGGGAGCAGGGGTGTGGGTCTGAGGAGGAGTGCTCGGTGTTGTGCGGAACACTCCATCCCGTAACCGTGTCTTCAGCAGGCACACCAGGCAAACCCCAAAGGCCAACATACGGCCTTCAGAGCATCTCCAGGATAGTGCGGGAGACAGAAGAGTATATAATCAGCTCTAATAAGACACAAAATAAAAATGTCCCACAGTTGAGCAAGGTGTCCAGTGAATAATAGTGGTCCCCCATTCCTGTGCCACGGAGGGAAGCACAGTTAACATTGCTTTTGTAGTCTTTCTGAGATGGGCGGTGTTTGAAGTATTATAAAAGGGGGGTGCACCGGGTGCCATGAGACTGTGGGGGATGGGACGAGCGACCAGGAGATCTGGCGTCTGAGCTGGGCTTGAGAGGTGGAGGGAGGGTGCGGCGGAAGGAGGGCTTGTCCTTCATCCAACGGCTGCCACTTGGTGGGGTGGAGGTATACAGTGCGTGCGTGCGTGCGTGCGTGCGTGCGTGTCTGTGTGTGTCTGTGTGTGTGTGTGTGTGTCTGTGTCTGTGTGTGTGTCTGTGTGTTACTACAGGGGGGCACTGGGCTGAAGAGGTTGGAGGGGGTCATGTTTTGCAGGTCTTGGGTTGCAGGGGCTCGATATTGCAGCTCTTGCAATATTGCGGTAAAGAATTTGGACGGTTGGGTTGTTTTTGTTTGTTTGTTTGTTGGCTGGAGGTACCAGGGATCCATGGAAAGCAGTTCAGGGAGTGAGAAGGTCGAATTTTCCTTTTAGTAAATGAACAGTAACGGAGGATCCAGGGAGGGCGGGTGGCGGTGCAACAGAGTGACTCTTGGCGGAGGGAAGCCGGTTAGGGAGGCTGGTGGGGCCGCTGGGGGCAGGACAGCGCCACAGGAGGAGGGAATGGAGTGCCTTGGAATGGGGGCCATTAACGCAGGGATGCCTCATGTCTTCCTGGTTTGCTCAAAGCGGGGAGCGCGCGTGGCCCCTGAGTGGCCTCGCCAGCACCCCTCCCAGCTGTCCCCAGGCTGCCGCCCAGTCGGGTGTGCTCAGCAAAGTCAGACTGGCTGTAATGTGAGCTCCGGCCCTGCAGAAAGGACTGTGCTGCCACTGGAGAAAAAACTTGTCTAATGCATTCCAGAGCCAAAGAGAAATGCCTTTTAGATTACCCGCAGTTTAGGCCTTTCTCCACGGCTCCCCGTCTGTTGGGGAAGGGCTCAGAGAACCAGGAGGCAGGGGGAGCCGGAGTGAGAGCAGGAAAGGGAAACCAGACAGCGTAGCAGGGGTCGGTTGGGGGGAAGAACTGGTCCCAGCAGATGGTAAATTCCAGGTCATGGGGTGTGGGGGAAGGTCTGGGGATGGCTGCTCTGAGTTTTAGGTTCTGGAAGTTCCCTTTCCCTCCTGCTCCCACTTTTTGGGAAGAGGTCAGTCACGGGCTGAGTGCTGGAGATGAAGCTGAAAGCTGGTTCGGGCACTGGAGGAAACAGGAGAGTTTAGCCCCTGGTTGAGTCTGGCGTGGGGGGTGGGGGACGGTCGGACAGTCACCCTTCCTGGGCCTTCCGGAGTGTTCCCGGCACTCCACTGCCTCCCCCCAGCCCCTTTCCCTAACTCCTGCTCTTGCTTCTTCCAGGCCCTGCAACTGGTTCCTCTTTACCGATGTCCTGAAGAGGCTGAAGCTTTCCTCCAGGATCTTTCAGGCTCGGTTCCCGCACTTTGAAATTGCCACCTTGCCCAAGGCTGAGTTCTACCGGCAAGTGGTCTCCAGTCAGCTTCTGACCCCAGCCGAGAGGCCCGGAGGCATGGACGACAGATCCGCCCCAGGCTCCTCTGAGACTGTGGAGCTGGTGCGGTACGAGCCAGAGCTCCTTCGGCTCCTGGGCTCTGAGGTGGAGTTCCAGCCCTGGAACAGTTGACCTGGGCGGCAGCCCCTCCCTTTTCTTCTTTCTCCTCCCAAGTTCGCCCTTCCCCACCTCCCCCGCCTTTCCCCCACCGAGCACCAGACTGCAGAATGAGGCAATAATACGGACCAACAAGAAGCCGCCTTATCAATGCCAGCATTAGTGACTGGATTTTTTTTTTCCGGTTATGATTAGTTCTCATCTCCCTGTCATCGTCTTTGTTGTTGTGGTTGGTGATGGGGGTGGAAAGTTGAACTCCACGTCTGAGGACAAGAGATCCCGGGGATGGTGGGAGGTGGCGCCAGGGTCTCTGGGACTGGCCTCCTTTGTGTGTGACCAAGACCACACCTGGGCCCTGGGTGGCCTCAGCCTGTCTGGAGGAGAAATGAGAAAAGCCCAAATCTCTGAGCGCCCCCTCCGTTCCCCTGTGTTCTTCTGTCTTCCATAGTATTTATTTTATTAGTATTTAATTTGTATTGTTTCATTGGTTTCTGATAAGTCTGTATCACTGTGACGATTTGAGACAACTTGTTGTATTGAGGGACTTTCTTCACCTTTCTTTGTCTTTCTTGATCAGCTCTGGAGCTGCCCCCTCCCTCCAACAAAGTGACTCCCAGGTTTGTTTTCACCCCACTGGGGCGGGGGCAGGAGGGGCTGGGGGGTGCTGAGGACCTGTGACTAATGAAGGTGGCTGGTGCTGGTGGGGGGTTGGGGGGTTGAAGGTAATCCTGAGGCCTTGGTGCTTCCCCCCCCCCATTTTTTTTTGTTTCACTACCCACCCTTTGCAGCAGCCCCACCTTCTTGAGATTAGTGTTTCTGGGGAAGGGTGGATTGTAGGGGGGAGGGGTTCATGGGTCACTCTGTTTGCAGAGAGTCAGGAATGGGCCAGAAGGCTAAGATCGCCCCCTCGGAGTGCACAGTATGGGCTTGTTCCCGCATCTCCACCCCCCTCCTCCAGCCGCCGCACCCCTTCCGCCTTCACCCTTCCTGGGTGCTGAGTCTCTCGGCTTCCAGCCCTTGACCCTCCCCTCTCGCCCTTGCCAGACTTAGCACCCCCTTCCCCTCTCTCCTCCTTGCTTCTCCCCTGTCCCCCATTCTCCTTTGGAATCTGCAGAGGGTTCTGGGATGGACGGCCGGATGTGAGATCCAGGCCTCAGCTGTTTCCTAGGGGAGGGCAGGAGGCTGGGCTCTGCTGCCACCGTGGGACCTGGGGCTGACTGCGGGGCTCTGCCTCGTCTCCTTCCTGGCCTCCGGTGCTGGGTTGGTTCTGGGAGAGAGAGGGAGGAGCTCGGGTGGTCCCTTGTCCCAGCCCCGCTCTGTGGCATTGTCTTTCCTACTCTTGTTCTTATTTTTCTACCAATTGCTATTTTTTCCAAACAATCCTTGTAGAGAGTATGTACCATCCAAAGGCAGGAGGGCCTCACTGTGGCCGGCTCTGGTTGGAGATGGTACAGTTTTATTGTACAGGTGCTAAAACAACAACAACAAAAGAAGAAAATGGAAAAAAAAAAAAATGGGAAAAGAGGCCAAAAAAAAAAAAAAAAAAGCCAGTTTGAGGATGGGACAATCTGTTCTCTGGAGACTCCTGACCCATGCGGGAGCATTGGTGGTTATTTTCTTTGTATTGTGTTTGTTCTTTGTTCCCAGGGGGAAGTTCTAGGCCCCCTTCTGTAGGACTGCTCCCCACCCCCACCATACTGCCCAGTTGGTTTTGAACCGTTGTCCTCCCTTTTAAAAAAAAATATATATACATATGTGTGTGTGTGTGTGTGTGTGTGTGTGTGTACACACACACACACACACACACACATGTATATATAAAGTTGAGGGGTTTGGGTTTTAATTTTTTGGTTTTGTGGGGGTTCATGGTATTGTGTGATTTATTTTATGTTTGCCTTTACCTTTTTGCATTTGGGTGTGTATTCTGGCTGCCCTTTATGTTTCATTTTAAGCAACTGGCTGTGGAGTCAAAAACACTTGCATACTGAAAAACCTGTGTCAGGGCTTCTGTCTCCTGTCTTTACTCTTCTCCCTGCATTGGCACTAACATGGTTAAAACGGATGGGCATCCTGATCAAGTCAGTGGGAGCCCCCTGATCCTGCCTTGCAGTCTGGGTAGCACGAATGAGGACAGGGTGGCCGGGCTAGTGAACATTGGAGCCGCTGGGGCAAGATCTGGAAAGAAAAGGCAAAGCAGGGGCACATCATGGGGTAGGGGGCGGGACGTGGTGGGGAGGACGGAGTCCCCACATCCCTTTAGCCGTGCGTGCGTGCGTGCGTGCGTGCGCGCGTGCGCGCGTTCCTTGTCTGCCATAGGAGTAGCCAAACTGGAAGGAGGCTATAAGGAATGATCCTCTTTAACTCAGGGAAATCACCTGCTTGCTGGCTCCCTTGCCCTGGGCCACCCACATCTGCATCTGACCACACAGTCTTACCACTCCCACACTGTTGTGCCCGTGCTTCCCCTGCCCACCCGCACAGCACAGGCCTTCCATGGTTCTGGCTTCCTAAGACCCAGCTACTGTGGAGCTAAGATGCCCGTTCTAGATTTTACACCTTTCCTCCCCACTTCTGAAAAACAGTGGTAGAAATTCCAATTCCTTCTGACTGCTGGCTCCAGAATGGGCCCGTTCCTGGTTGAGGGGAAGGGGATGTCTGATAGGTCTGGGACGTTTCAGCTATACTCTTAGGACCTCTCCCTGTGGCTTAAGTCTCTGGAGAACCCTGTCGGTGTACAGGTGAGGGGATCTGTGGGTCTGGCCAGCCGGAGCCTAGCCAACCCTGGGAGTGAATTGTGAGCTGCTCTTCGCTCAAGCCCCAGGAACACACTTCGACTCAGGTCTTTCTGTCCCGATGGAGGAACATCCATTCCTTTGAGCCACAGCGTTAATCTTCTTCATTGGCCTTCGCTTACCCACTTTCTGTTCTTGATGCTTCCAGAACAGTTGCTTTCTCATATTCCCGAACAACCACATAATAGCACTGATTTTAGCTCAGTCCTCCGTTTGGAACTTGCAGTTAAGAAATCAGATCTGTCAGTAGGTCACGAAAGCTCTGTGGTGAGGGCAAGGATTCAGCTCAAAGAGATGGGCGAGAGCCGTGGGATGGTTGGCAGGACTTCTGGGAGAGGGTACCCCGTTGGCACTTCAGTAGAAAAACAGGAATGAGGGGTGCCAGGGAAGTGTCTCTGAACTGAGGGGACAATTGCAGCCAAAGGCTTAGAGACAAATTAGAGGGTGGTCTGTGCAGGAAACTACAAGCCACCTCCGTGTCACTGCAGCTGGAGGGGACAGAGCCCTGCCAGGCATGCCAAGGAGCACAGCTTGGACTTTTTTGCCTTAGGTGATGGGGAACCACAGGAAAACCGGGTAACGATAGAGGGGGTTGGTTTGTTTAAATAAATAACTTTATTTTTTTAAATAAAAAAAACTCCACGATGAGTTGGAGGTGTTGGAGGATGGAGAGGAAGTGAGGTAGTCACTTGAGATTCAGAAGAGCGGCTGAAGGGAGAGCGCGGCAGCACGGACTGTAAGGCTTTCCGCTTAAGGCAGGAGGGAAGATGCTGTGGGCAGAGTCAGCGTGACCCCAAAAGAACAGGAGAGGAGCCTTCTGGGGGCCGTGGGCATCTGGGTGTGGGTGTGTGGACACACATGGCCCTTTATTTCCCTGCAGAGAAGAGGCGAGTTGCGAGCCAAGCCCATCAGCAGCTCCTTGTTTTCTTGCCTTTGGGCTCCCTTCCCCACACCTTTCCTAGAGGCCCCTCGCTGCCCTTCTGCTGGGGTGGGAAGAGGCGGGAGGTACGGGCTGTGATAGGACCTGCATCCCTGCTCCAGACTAGGCTGAGGGCGGCGGCCTCCCCCTCATTAAGTGGGCCTTCTCACCCTTCCAGCGCGGCCGAGGGGAAGGAGCCGGCTTCACTCACCGCCTCGACTGACCCACGAAGGAAGAGAATCGTACTGGGCCAACACTTACCCAGCTAAACACAGCTGTTTAGCTGAAGTTGGTTCCTCCTACGTGCCAAGGCCGTGGGCCTACAGTTAATGATGGTTTTACCAGAATGTTCCTTTTTCGGGGTGCAGGGTTACAGGGAGGCCCAGTTCAAGTCTCCGTGTTTCCGGCTAAAGGACCAGCCACCATCTGCGCATCCCCATTTCGGTGGGAGGGGGGCGGGTTGGGCAGTAAACTGCCCCTTCCACAATCTAACAAGTGAAGCTGTTCAGTGTTCTATCGCGTCCTGCCCCTGCTAAGACGCGTGTGTTTGTGCGGGTGTGTTTGTGTGTGTTTTAGGGAGAATGGGGTCCTCCCCAAGGGCGGCCGGCTTAGCTGCCCAGGGGAGGTGCCCTGCTCCGGCCTTCTGGACCCCGCAGCGGGGCGGGCCAGGACTCCACGTGTTCTCCTACACCCCGGGTTTCCACCGCGAAGGAAGCTGGCCCGCCTTGGTGCCCGGCCGCCGGGTGCCGACGCCTCCCCGGCTCTGCACCAGCCCCGCGGGGAGCCCGGGCTCACGCTGCGGGTGGTCGGGGCCCTCCGCTGGCCATCGAACTCCGATTTCCAGGTGGAAAGCGGCGCCTCGCGGCCCTGCAGCTAAAAGCAGGCCGCGGTGGGGAGGCGGGCCGAGTCGGGCGGCCTGCGGCGGGCGGCGGCGGGCTTCGGCGGAGGCTCCCTCCCGGCACCTGGGGAGAGCGGCGGCCCGCGCGCCGGGCCCGGTGGGCCGGGTGCTCACCTGCCGCTTGCGGAGGGCGGGGGAGGGGGCGGTGAGGAGGCGGGGCCGGGCGCGGCAGGCCAATTGGGAGAGAACGTTCAGCCCCCGCTAAATTCTCCCTGGAAAGTGGAGGGTGGGGTCCGGGGGGGCCGGTGGAGTTCAAAGCTTGGGAGCCGTGGGAGGCCTTGGTGGGGGCCGGAGCCGCCCAGGGACTGTCGCGGACGCAGAGTCCGGAACAGAGGAACTGCAGGACGCCGGCCCCACCCCAGCGGCCTCTCCCATCCCGGGCTCTCCCGGGCCGTCGGCCCCTCATCGCTAGCTCGACGGCGCCACCTGCTGGACGTTGGTCCCCACGTCCGGCGCTCCTGGGGCCGAGGCTCTCTGAGGCTGCGACTCTCTGGGCCTCTCGGGCGGGAGAGCGGCGGGAGGAGAATGAGCGCCCACCTCGCGTCCAGGAGCTTCGGAACCAGCGACAGCCGAACCGCCTCTAAAAATATATTGTGGGGTCAGAAAGACCCAAGCTGGTGAAAATAGCTTCTCGCCGCGCCCCTTCCATTGGGCCCAACATTTCTGCCACTGGGTTCCACCCAGGGGTGAGGAGATCGTGCTGAAGCTGTCGGGGGAAGGGGGCGGGGCAAAGGGCGGGAGTTCAGGAGTCGCCCGCGGCTCCTGGTGACAGCGCAGCACAGCTGGAAGCCGCCTGGGGGAGGGGAGGGCTCCTCCTCGCGGATCCTTTTTGGGAGCGGGGGAGCGCAGACGCGCGCGAAGCAGCAGCTGCCTGCAGCGTTACAGGAGGGGTCCAAAAGCTGCGAAAGCCCCCAAGTATGGATTGTTTTTCTCCTCCCCCTTTTGCCTGCCACAGTCTAGGGCTGAAATCCCCATCATTAGAGACAAGACTCATTTATTCTTTCCATGAACATTTATTGAGCACCTACTGTGTGCCAGGCACTGTGCTAGGCGCTGGGGATACATCAGTGACTAACACACAGTCCCTGTCCTTGAGGAGCTCACAGTCTATTGGAGGGGCAACATACATAAAAACACATAGCTAAGGAGCTACCATGTGCCAAGTGCTACAATGAGAGGTATAGGCCAAGTGCTGTGGGAGCCCAGAGGAAGGAGTAACACAGCGGCTGCTGGGGGGTGAGGAGAGTGTCTCCTGACTCCATTACACCATGGCAGAGGCAAGGATGTTGCTGCCATGTGACTCTGGTGAAAATGAACCTGTCTCCTGAGGGTCTCCGCCAGCCCTCTCCCATAACTAGATCAGCACAGGTGAGTTGACCAGATTAGCTAATTTAACACTTTGAATTAGGAAAAGAAACCGGACAGGGAAGTTTCTTTAGGGGCAGGGAATGTTCAAAGTAGTAACAAGTCTCAGGGGCAAGGCTGGGGGGTGGGGATGGGGGGTACCATGAGGGCACTGAACCAGGGAGGACTGGCCCCGGGCAGTGAAGCACCTGGGGTGAGTGCCTGTGCAGAGGGGAGGTCAGAGGTCACCAACCTCAGACTTTAGTCCCCACCTCTCCACCAGCTCAATCAGTAATGTTCGCTGGTGCTCACTAGATGCTTCACATTGTGCCCTGCTCTGTGGGTGCTATGGCCCCCCACCCCTCAGAAGGGAACACACTAACTGGGGAGACAAAACAGGTCAAGTCATTGAAGATTTAAGTAACAGTTTGTGATTATAACAGAGAAGATGTCACAGGCTGTTCGCGATCAGTTGCCCAAAGAGTGGCAATAGCGGCGAATTTAGAATGAACTCATCTAAGGGTAGGCTGGTGTGGGGAAGCAGCTTCCACACATCAAGACTTACGGATGGGTTCGATTTAATCAGTACTAGCGGCGGGGGGTGGGGGGAGCACTCTGGCTGAGCAGAACCAAGTAAAGCAAAACAACAGAGGTGGGAAACTTCGAACAGAGGCAAGCTCAAAAGGCCAGCAAATCCCTGTGCCTGGGGAGCCATCCTTTAGGGGACAGGAAAACAAAGTGAGAGACAACTGGGAAGTCAGCTGGGACCTCCTGGGAAAGGGCCTTGCCAGGTCAAGGCCTTGGGGCCTCACTCTTGGGAATTACAACCCTGAGCTCCCCAAGTGCTCCCTCCTCCCTCCTCTAGGACCCCTGGCTGGCCTGGAGATTCAGCAAATACAGGGCTGGTGCTCAGCTGCCCCAACAGATCAGAGGCTCAGTATTCTGAGTATCACCCCTACCTACAGGTAGTGAGGGTCACTGAAGGGTTTTTAGCAGAGAAAGAGCAGAACGGGGGTGGGGGGGGATGAGACAAGTCACACTGTGGTGTGTGTTGATGTGTCTAGGAGAGCGGAGAGCTCTGGTAAGTCTGAGTTAGGCTGGAGGCCCCGGGAATGTGGAAGAAAGGCTAGATTTCAGAGACGTGGCGAACGGCCTGGACTTCAGAAGATGGGGGAGGGGACAGGGTCAAAGGAAGGCAGCCATCAGATGGCTCTGAAATGTCACGCTTAGAAGGTCAGGAAAATGGTGGCATAATGAACAGAAATAGGCAAGTCATGACAGCTTTTTGTTTTTTGAGGGGAAAGGTTGTGTGTGTGTGTGTGTGTGTAAAGACTTTAAAATTCATGTTTTAAAAATCCCTGTTTGCTAGAGGGGCTTGTGTTTGAGGCATGACAGGCATCTGGATGGAAATGTCCAGCCAGCCACTCGAAATGTAAGCAGGAGCTGCCGCCCTCGACCTCAGACCCGTCCCCAAAGAGCCAAGCCAGAGCCAGAAGAACGGAGGAAAGCCTTTGGGGGGGGGGGGGGCAGCAGGGGGGGGGGGAAGTAGTGTCACGAGCTGCCAGGACTCTCGGGGGACGAGAACTGTGAAGAAGACATTTGATGTCAGGGAAGGGTATCAGTGACCTTCAGATGAGGAGTTCTGTGAAATCCGGGGTAGGGGAGGGGGGCAAGGCCACTCCCTAAACTGCCTAGCGCCTTTGTGCAAATTTTTTTTTAAGGTGACTCTTTTGCAGGATGTTTCACTTTCCACCATCAGGAATTTATCATAATAAACGGATTATATTAGAAGAAAACATTTTAATACCAAGTGCTGGAGGTGTGTAATAAACACACCTGCACACCCATAAATGGTTCTTTCCAGAGAGAGAAGGGGACAAGAACAAGAAGAGAGTGGGAGAGAACACAGGAGGCTTGGCAGCGACCAGGGGAGGTAGTTAGTTCAAGTGGATGGTTTTCTACTGAGGACATAGCCAAGGGCCTGGGCACTGATTCACATTAACCAAATTCACCAGATAATAGAACTGTTTCTGAGGCTGACGCGTCTTAGCTCTTAGGCTCGCCCCCAGTTTGGCTGGAGAGAGGCAAGCTAATGCAAAGAAGGGGAAGGAGGAGTGAAGCCGAGGGGTTCACTTAGGAGAGGATGGGTTGAAACGTCCTCAGAAAGAGGGAAGATGGAAGCAGGGGACCGGGCAGAGACAGAAGGGTCATGCGGGCTCACATCCGCCGGCTCCTGTCTTCTCGGCAGAGAGTCAGGGCTAGGTGTGGGAGTCGGCGATGAGGGCCAACAGTCCGCTCGAGGTCTGCGGTAGCCATCGTGGGGAGGCGGGCTGGCAAACCTACAAGGTGAGTAGAAGGCAGGCTGGGCAGCGGGCGCGCACGGGCAGGAGGGGAGGCAGCCTCAGTGTCCGCTGCTCCACGGCTACCCCAGCCACGCCGGACAGCAGGGAGACACTGGGGCAAAACTAATGAAGAGGATCCCCGGGTCATGGGGGGTGGGTAGGCCAGTGTGCCAGCAAAGGCTGGTATTACAGCCCAGGCCCTTGACGCAAACATTCAATTAAGCCAGCCCTGCGTGGGGACTTCGTATCTGGGTCCGACCCTGTCCCTTTGAACTCCGTCTTCCCCAGCACACACATCCGTCGAAACCCTCCTCCCCTGGATCTGCTCCAGCTCTGTGACATCTCTCCCAGTCTGGGGGATCCAGCCTGTACCCCATAGCCTCAGGGCAACTGAATGGTTTGTCCAAAGGGAACTAGAGAATGCTTTCCCTTAAGAAAAAAACCCACCATCTCTGCAGCTGACCCAGAAACACAGACCCTTGAAGACCTCACAGCTACACCCCCATCCTCCCCAAAGAAACAGAGATATAGACCCACGAGTACACACAAATACATACAGAGATATTCACATATGGGATAGGAAATTCCCCGTGGAGGGAACACAGACGGCGAAACAGCCCCACGAAAGGACTCTCCCCACAGAGCCCCTGCCTCGGCCCCAGCCAGACTTCTCTGGAGGTTCTTTCTCCCTCCATCACCCAGTCAGCCCATTACCCTGACAAGAGCATATCCCCTAGTGCTCTTGAAGGCCATGGTCTGATGCCAGGGACGCTCAAACTGGGCATGGTGTGGCCACCGTGACACCGGGCAGGGGTCGGGAACAGGGGATCCGGTGTACTGAGATCCCACCAAAAAGTAAGGGCAGATGTCCTGCTTCAGTCAGTCTCTGCTAGAGGAAGTCCGTATGAAAAGGATGCTCAACTCGGCCTGGTGAGGCACGCTTCCCCCAGCCCGTTCATTTATATGTCATGGGGCTCCATCTTGATAAGAGAAGTGGGATTGAATGGGGAGAAGGGGGCAGGGGTTGGGGATCTGGTCAGCAGGTTCCCAGAGGTGGTCACACTAGGCTCAGCCATAAACACGGACCCTGAGCCTGAGGAGAGCTCAAGTTCAGCCACTGGAGTCAGCCCAACAGTGGGGCGGCTGGGAGAAGAGAAAGTCTGGTTCCCCAGAAGGCTCGGATTGTGGGAACCCCTTGAAACCACCTGGGTGGGAAGTGGCTGAAGGTGAGCCCGATCCCTCAGGAGCTCCCTCAGGGTCTCTTCGGGAACCAGCAGCCCCTCCATCGGGGCCCCAGTCACCATGCCCTGCACATACGAGGAGGGCCTCAGCGGCCCCTCCTTGACCCCAGAGGCTGCGGTGGCACCGGAAGTCCTGATGAAGGCGGCGATGACAGTCCCGGGGGGCTGAGGGCTGGGCCCGGCCGGTCCAGCCCCTGCAACAGAGGATGGCACCGGGTTGGTCGGAAGGTTAGCCCCAGCCAGAAGTTGGGGGAGACCACTGAGAATCAGTGGAGCCCCTGGTGCCGCCACCTGACTTTCTTGGAAACTGGTGTTCAGGGGGAAAGAGGCCTGCAGAGTGAAGGTGTCCTTGAAGGTCGAAGCCGGCGGAACGCTCTGAAGAACGAGCTGTGTGGAAGCAGCACTGGCAGGAGGCCCGCTGGTCAGCACTGTGGTCAGTGGGATCGTCTGGAGGGTCAAGGCGGAGCCCGACCCCACTGGGGCCACTCCCAGGTGGATGTTGCCGGGCACCGAAGAAGCACTGAGAAGAAACAGAAAGCGGGTTTGGTCAAGGCGGGAGGCATCTCCCAGCGGGGTGGGGAGGAGGGCGCAGGAGGGACAGAGCTGGCTGGAGGTGTCCTCTTCATTGCTGCATCAGCGAACGTCCGCTGAGCACTTAGTAGAGGTCAGGAATCAGCCCCAAGGACCGACATGTGGTACTTCCCTCCGTCTTCTGAACAGCCACGCACTGAGTAAGATTAATAATCTGATCTCTCAGCTTGAGGAAATGGAAGCACAGAGAGGTTAGGTAATGTGCCCGAGGCCACACAGCTAGTCGCAGGCACCCACATCTAGGCCTTCTGACACCAGAGCTCCTGTTCCTCACCACCCCTCAGAAGGGCACCTCGCCCGCGCCAGCCCACTCACTGAGTGCCACACACACAGAGCTCAAACCCGGCCTTCTCAGGGGAAATGTGGAGACACTTCTCCTGGACAAGCAGCAGCAAGAGCTTTCCAGGGGGCTCTGGAGGGCCTGAGGGAAGCACAACAGGCATCTCTGTCACGTTCTCCGTTGCCACTTTTCTGCAGCGGAGGGGGCTAGGGGAGATGGGCCCTGACACGGAGGGCTCTGGTGACAGTTGGGGGAGCACTCTGAGATAACTGGAACACCCCCCAGCTGGTGACAGACGCCACACAGATCAAGGGCTGGCTTTGCCATTATTTTGGTGTGCAACCGTGGGCAAGTCACTTTTCCTCTCTTGACCAACAAGGACCCCACTGGCTTCCCAGGGATTCTGTGAGGTTCCCGTGAGACTGGAGATACAGCAGCACTCGGCAAGAGGTTGAGAACATCTCAACCCCACCGGACCAGAGGTACTCTGGGAAGACATGTAACGACTCTGGGGCCCTTACCTCACGGCTTTGGTGAGTCTGGCCTGGCTCTCTGGGAGAGAGGCCAGCACAGTAGAGGTAGTGGGGATCTCCTCATCTGTAGACAGTCCCAATTCCAGATTCGCAGACGGCGGTAAGCCAACATTCTGAACCTTTGGCTTCTCCCAGGAAGGGCCTCCCTTGCCCTGGGGAGCAGCTCTAGCCGAGACCCTGGAGCTGGCTCGTCGGGTGGTAGTGGTGGAGGAGGTTGAGGGAGTGGAGGCCTGAGGGGAGGCCGCCGTGACTTCAGTTCTCTCCTCATCGTCTTCGATCACCACTAGGTCCTTGGGCATCTCCTTAAACTGGTACACCAGCCTCTGCCCTTCCACTTTGGCAAGGATGCCTCTTTGGTAGTAATATCTGGGGGGCAGAGGGCAGGGCGTGGGGAGTTAGGCAGGCACACACCGCCCTCCGGGGCAGGGCGAGCGGGCAGTGGAGGCTGGCCTGCCAGCCAGATGCGAGTCTCAAGTCAAGGGAAGAGGTAAAGCCAACTCTTGGACTTTGAAGGCTTTAATGAAATTTCTGAGGACCCCCCCCCAACTGCCGAGGATACGAAGGGCCATGAAAAGCCCTTTCAAATGCTAGCCCCACCCTGCTTTGGGGCAAAGAATCGGGGGGCCGGCAGAATGCCCTTCGTGGGGATGGGAGGCCCCAAAAGGCTCTTCTCTATAAAAAGAGAAAAAGCTAGGACGGAGCTGTAAGAGGGAGGGGACTGTGCCTCCCAGAAGGTGTCTGGGGACAGGCTTAGAGGCAAGCAGCACCGAGCATCAGCAGACCCTAAAGCAGGAAGGACGTCTTGGAGGAGAAGAGCTTGGTGAAGCCCCCAGGGCAGGGACTCAGCGCCCCAGCAGCTCCTACCTCAGTGCCCGCCCCATCGTCTCGTAGTTCATGTCAGGCTTGTTCTTCTGCTTCCCCCACAGCTTGGACACAGCTTTGGAGTCCACCAGCTTAAAGATGCCCTTCTCTCGCTGGGTCCACTTGATGTACTTCGGGCAGGTGTTCCTGTCCTGCAGAAGCGCGAGGAGGAACTCCCACAGGTAGATGGTGCTGCCTGCAGAGGGCCAGGTGGTGAGGAGCCACCCGGGCAACCCGACCCCCTTCCCACCCGGCCTGACTCCCAGCCCTACCTTTGCCATCCTTTGATTTCTTCCGTATGGGGATGCTGGGGTCAGTGACCGGTGAGGTACTGCGGTTGCCCTTTGTCTTCCGGACTGTGAGGAGAAGGCGGGGGGAGCAGGATGAGGCTGAGACCATACGGAGGGCTCCAGTGCAGGCTCCCGAGTGGGGTGCCACGGCGGATAACGAAGAACCAGGTCACTGGGGCCAGAGGCCCAGGATCCCTGTCTGCAACCCCAGCCTGCGCGTTCCTGCGCCTGCCCAATATCCCGCCCTCTTGCTGGGGCCCCAGAGATGCACCAGAACTCTACTGCCCGGATGGCCGTAAGTGTAGTGCTGTCGAATGAGTCACCCTTCGATGAACCCAACCTGCCTGGCCTGATTTTGGAAAGGAGAAGGCAGCCTAAAGGTGCAGCTGTCGTGCAGGTAAGCGTGAGACTGGGGTTTGGGTCACCACAGTGACAAAGCAGTATCGGGCAGTCCTTGCCTGAGTAAATCAATCACATTGGGGGCTTGGGAAAGCCCAAAGTCCTCTCGAACAAGCTCCACAAGGTCTGAGGAGGAAGATAAGCACACTGCACGAGGCATCTTTTACAGGCAGAGGGCCCCAGACGGCCAGGGACTGGCCAAGGGGTCAAGCCTGGTATCTGAACACCAGACTAGGATGCAACCCATTTGGGATCTTCAGCATTTCTGCACGAGTTTACACATAAGCTGGGCTGATAGGAGCAGCGTGGGAAACGTCATGGTTTGGGCAGGCCAACCAATGAGGCCAGGCTGTACAGAAGGACTTTTCATCCATCCCTGTCACACCAAAGAGCAGTCCTCTAAATGTGTTTATGAGCCTTGACCCACTCACCTCGGACAGTCTCACCGACCTGCCCCCTCCTACTGCAGCCCCCTGAAGACAGACAGACATACACACACACACGGGGGGTATAGCTCAGGGGTAGAGCATTTGACTGCACACACACACACACACACACACACACACATACACACACATTCTCTCTCTCTCTCTCTCTCTCTCTCTCTCTCTCTTACTTCTCTTCTTTGATTTTCCAGTCTTCTTGGCACTTTCCTCTCTGGGGACCTTCTCCTCTAGACAGTGCCCCTCCTGGTCATCAGTGTCACCTGCCCCGTTCAGGGCATCAGGCTCAGAGACAGGAAACAGATAGTTGGGCAGAGGGGCAGCTGGAGCAGGGTCTGCGTCCGGAAGCATTTCGGAGGTGCTGACTGCAAAGAGAAAGGCCTGAGGTGCCTGAGGCCCAGTGCAGGGCAGGAGTGTGGTCTCCCGGCACGTCAGAGGATGGGGGACTCCCGGGGAGGATGGATGAGCTGGCCCCCACGGCCCCAGATACAGGATACCCCTAAAAATGCCTCACGTGTCTCACACCACAAGGAGAGGAAACCTCTGCGGGGCTGTGGCCACGAGCTGGCCCCAATCACGGCTGCCACATTTACAGCCCACTGCTGGGAGTGGGGAAGTTCCAGGCAACAACACCCAGGGTAAAGGGCCACCTTGATTTCGTCATTCACTTGTTTTACAATGGGAAGGCGCCTCAGGTATCATTTAGTCCAATTCCTCCACTTTCCCGATAAGGAAACTGAGATCCAGAGATGCCAGGGCACGTGTCCAAGGTCACACAGCAAGCTGGCGCCTGGCACGTGGAGGCATGCAGTAAGTATTTGTTGAAGCCTGAGTGCACGTTAGTGACAGGGAAAGAACAGAAGTGCTGGGACTCTTAACTGGCAGCTTTAGGCTTTCTTTCCCCAACGGGATCCCAGCACCTCCTCGGGAGGAGGAGGGGCCGGAAGTCCTCCTGTCCATGAGTCAGGCAAAGGCCTGAGGGGGAGTTGGGCCAGGAGCCTGCCCTGGGGGCCTTCTCGGGAGGTGGAGGGGTGAGCTCCAAGCCTGGCACATTTCTAAATCATCCACACCCTGCATAGTCTTCCTGGGGGCCCTGGCAAGAGAGCAGAGGGGACCGAAGTCACCCTGGCAGATAGTACTCGGCCTTAAAAAGGAAGGAATTTCTGACATATGCTACAACATGGACAGACCCTGATGCCATGCTAAATGAAATAAGCCAGTCCCCAAAGACCACTACTGTGTGACTCCACTCCTGTCTCCTTTAAGGTCCCTATAGTAAGTAGTTCAAGTCATAGCGACAAAGAGTAGAGTGGTGGCTGCCAGGGGATGAGGGGAGGGGAGAATAGGGAGTGAGTATTTAATGGGCACAGAGTTTCAGTTTTGCAGGATGGAAGGTTCTGGAGATGGATGATGGTGATGGCTGCCCAACAATGCAAACGGACACTGAGGAATGGTGAAGGTAGTCAATTTTGTGTTATGTGTATTTTACCACAACTTAAAAATTGGAAAAGGAAACTCTCCCTGTCTACTGTTTCCCTGTCTCCAGTGCCCCCTGCCCCCGCACCATTCCTGCCCCAGCTCAAGAGCCTGTTTACGCAGCCATCAGTGGCTGTGGGCACGCATGCTTGCGAATCCAGTGCACGGAGGTGATATTTTCAAAGGGCATTTTTTGTTGCCTTGAGTTAAGGCACCAGGGTTCACACTTACAGATCTGCTTCTCATCCAGGATGTCGTTGGGAGCCTCGACATTGAGCAAGACTTCAGTGGCTGACATGCTTTGTGAGGTTGCTTCATTGTCATCTGGATCCAGGTTCCATGGTGTGGGGTGCGAGGTGAGCAGAAAACAAGTTCCCTCAGTGCTCAGGGCCGGGGCAGAGAGCTCATCAGGGTCAGCCCAGAGAACAGCGCTAACGAGCTGAGGGACTTGGAAGGGCTAGCGCACCGCCTACGGCAACTCCCCACCTTTTCTCTGCACTCACCCCAGCCAGTCCCCCCTCTACGCTTCCACGTCCCGCTCCATCTCGGAAGACCACGGATCCCCTGGGATGGTTTCCTCCTCTATGAGGTGGTACGACCTTTTGCTTGTCCTAACCACCCTATCTAATTCCCCACTCTGGGGCTCTGCCCTTGCTGCGTGGGGTCACTGAAAGCCACTGTGGGCTACTACAGTCCCTGAAGACAGAAGCCCTTTCTCTTCCACACTCCCCTGCCCAGGAATGAAACAAACCTGTCAGCAAAATACTGCCCTCCAGGATCTGATCCTGCGCCATGCACAAGGTCCCGTCTGTTATGATGCCATTGTGAACATCGTCCAGCTCCAGTCCTGAGTACAGATGGAGTAATTCGGGGTAGGGCACCTGCTCCACGATCACAGCTGGGAACACTGAGGGGTCTTCCAGCTACGGACAAGATAGGGATCTGGTTTAAAGCTCACCTGCCTCTGCCAGGAAAAAAAAAAAAAAAAAAAAATCCGGCCCTTCTTACAATTCTTCATTCTTGGAGCCCCCGGGGCTGTCCTTTGTATGGGATGACATTGCTCTGGGTCCAACCTCACTAGGTGAGGCTTTGAGTAGCTTCCTGATGAACAGAGATGGGGTAGCTCTGCACCACCTGCACTTAATCAGGAGCAGACAGTTTTAATTGGTTGTAGTTCTGGGTTAATCCATGGCGAAGGTTAGCGCTCAGTCTATGAGAATGGTTAGGCTCCTTCACAGGCCAGTGGCAAAGGATTAGTCAATGGTGAGGGTGAAGGGCTCAGCCTACAGTCAGAGCTCGGGATCCAAGATTAAGGGCTCTGTGCACCTCTGAGGGTTCAGTCTCTGGCAATGAAGACGGAAGAACAGAGGCATTACAGAGGTGGGAGGTTGGGACCCAGCCCCTGTCTGGATGGGGAAGAGGGATCCAATTTCCAGCTTGATTCATTGGGTCCACTGCTCATGTGGAGGAGGAGGAGGAGCAGGGTTGTGGAGAAAGAGAAGGGGGACAGTGCCTGCATATGGTGGGTTTGAGGTACTTTTGAGATATTTAACATGGAGATACCTATCAGTGAGTCAAAAATATGTGTCCAAGAGCTCAAAAGGGTGGACACAAAATCCCCTCGAGTGGATACAATGAGCAGGATGAGAATTTGACCCCTGGAGGGCATAGTTGTTCTCTAATCAAACAAAGCTAAATGAAAAAGGAGTGTGATTGGGGCGGCTGGGTGGCTTAGTCGGTTGGGTGTCCGACTCTTGATTTCAGCTTGGGTACTAACCTCAGGGTTGTGGGATAGGGCTCCTGTGTAGGGCTCTGTGCTCATGAGGCTATCTCCCTCTCCATCTCCCTCTCCCTCTGCTCCTCCCCCTGCTCGTGCTCTACTTTTTGAAGTAAATAAATAATTAATAAATAAATAAAAGCAAACTTCTTTCAAAAAAAAGTACTATGGGTGCCTGGGTGGCTCTGTTGGTTAAACGGCTGCCTTCAGCTCCGTTCATGATTTCAGGATCCTGGGATTGGGCCCATGTCGGGCTCTCTGCTCAGTGACAAGTCTCCTTCTCTTTCTTTCCCTCTGCTGCTCTCCCTGCTTGTGCTCTCTCGCTCGTGCTCTCTCTCTCTCTCAAATAAATGAATAAAATCTTTTTTTAAAAAAGGACTGTGGTTGTAACTGTCTTTAAAAAAAAAAAGGTTTATTTATTCATTTATTTGAGAGACAGAGAGACAGAGAGTGCATGTGAGGCAGGGAGAGAGAAGCAGACTCCCTACTCAGCAGTCAGCCCAATGCAGGGCTTGATCCCAGGACCTCAGGATCATGACCTGAGCCAAAGGCAGACACTTAACTGACTGAACCACCCAGGCACCCTGCAACTCTTTTTTTTTAATTATGTATATGAAGAATTATAACAAATGTTTATAAGAATTCTATTTTGATTGCGGGACTTTGGGTGACTTTTTTCCCTTTCTTTCAAATTTTCTGTATTTTCCAAATTTTCTTTTATGTGGCTTTTAATTCTTTTTTCATGAAGAAGAAGGAGAATGTTCAGTTCTGCCTAATGCTCCTGAAGGATGCAGAAAAATAAAAATTGATTAAATGCCATTGGGTTCAGCCACTGAACAGTCACCCTGGCTGGAGGCCTTTCAGGGAACACAGGACGATGGATCTCAGAGAGGAAGGGCCAAGGCCATGGAGTTGAGAGCTGTCTGTCCAATATGGTGCCCACTAGGCATGGGTGACTATTTAAATGTGAATCTAAAATTTTTTCAAGATTAAAAGTCCAGTTCTTCAGTTGCGTTGGCCATAGTTCAAGTGCTCCATAGCCTCTTGTGACTAGTGGTCCTATACTGGACAGGACAAATACAGAACACTTCTAATATCTCAGGAAATTCCATTGGATTGTCCTTATCTAGAGCCAGATGTCCTGGATTTGAAACCAAGCTCTGCTACTTTAGCAGTGGGACCTTGGGAAAGCTACCTAATCTTGCTGGGCATCAGTTTCCTCATTTATAAAACGGGGGAGAGGGGTAAGTAAACAGATCAATGCACATAAAGCGTATAGAACGGGCCCAGTGTAGAGTCAGCTCTCATTGAGTGTTTGCGGTATCAGGGACTTCGAGGAGACTAGTAATGCTTTTATTGCTTAACCTGGATAGTGAGTTCATGGATGTTCATTTTATAATTATTCATATATAATGTATACATATACATAAATACATATGATTATACACTTTTTTGTATTAAAGACACATCTTTTAATACAAATGGTTTCCTAAAAAAGGGAGAGAAAGGAGGTGAGCATGTAAGCACAGATGGTGGAGACTGTGCTGATGAACAGTAAGGAGTTAAGAAGGTGGTCTTTTGAAGGAGGTAGGTAGAAGGGAGAGTGTTTTGGGGCTGGGGAGGCCTGAAGATGTTCTGGGTTGAGGAGAAATGTCTGGAAGGTCTGAAGGATTTAAGGGAGAGACACTAGAGGTGACCAACAGTTTGAGGTCTTGGAGGCAGGAGAGATGAGATTAAGTACAGGTAGGAGATACCACTGGAAGGAAGAAGGACATTTCCTTGTCCCGGGTCAGCAGCGGGAAGGAAACAGAAACAGTGATGTCATCAGTAAAAGGGAGAAGGGAGGTACACAGAGGGTGTCCCTAGCTCTGAGTTTTTCTGTGAATTGGAGCAGAAGCTGTCTGCTGAGGGTGGAGAGGCAGGTGTGGGATCATGGGATCAGGAGGGAAGAAGAGCCCCCATAAAGAACAGTGACAGTTGCTGAGCAGACCAGAAAAGGCAAAAAAAAATGACTAGTAGTATCGAGAACCCCAGTGTGGTTAAATTCTTCTCCCCTTCTCTTCCCATGGTGCCTTCCGCCAGGCTTGGCACACCACAGGTGTTGGGTAAGAGAGCAACTTTAGGTGAAGACCCAGCGGCATAGAAAGTACAATGTGCCCAGAGCCCACTAGGGGGCAGCCTTGGGTAGGCCACTAGAGGTCAGATAAAGTTTTCGGTCCCCATGAGGATTCAGCACAGAGAGCATTAGTATTAGGCTCTCTGTATTGTATCATTACAAATAATCCAACTGGATCTCCTCTTGGTGAAGGTGGGAAGATGGCAGCCAGATAAGGTAGGGACAGGACTTGCCCACGTGATACTGTGGCAGCCCAACTGGGATCAGAAATCAGGACTCCTGACTCTTAATCTTTTGGTCCTTCTACCGTAGTTGGCTGCCTCTTCTCCAGTTTGTGGAAGGACAGGAGTGGAGGGTCACAGTGGGTGTGCCAAGACACCATCCAGTGGGTACAGCCAAGTGCACGGAAAACATGCTCTCTCAGCCCCAGTACAGAGCAAGATACGGAGCGGCGCGGCCCCAAGTGCTGCAAATCTGTCCTCCTTTTCACTCCCCCCACCAGAGAACTGCATTTCCAGATCTGCATCCTCAGATTGAGGCTGAAAAGATGGTTCTGGAAGGGCCCATCAACCAGGCTAGAGACATGAGTCTGAAGGAGCCAGGGATTGGTCTTTGCCCTATGGGGCCACCTGGGAGAGCTGATGCTCACTATGTGGCTGTCCCGGCAACTTTCTCACTGTGACACTGCAGGTGACGGGAAGGGGGTAGACATGTGCATGAGGGTCTGTGTGTACCTCTGCGTTCAGCCCGCATTGCTCACCGCCTGACAGCCTAGACACTGGGTTTTGCAGCCGTACGGCTGGCTTGGTGACAGCAGGTACCCCGTGACTGCACATGGAATGACCGCCCAGGGACTACTGACTGGCCGCATGAGGGACGAGCAGGTGCACTGTTTGGCTGGCACAGAGACCCAATGGCCTGGACCTAGTAGGTACTTGATCAGTACTTGCCGGAGGGCTAGTAGGGGGGTGCTGCCTAGCTTGCTCTCTGCCGGCCTGTCTGTGTCTGTCTGATCATCCGCCTGGCCAACCGGGCTGTGTTCTCTGGGGCCATACCTGGTGGATATCATCCATCCCGTTGCTTGCAAACTCAAAGATCAGGTCACTGGGCTGCAAGGTAATGGCCATACTGTCTTCTCAGAGAGCTGACAGCAGGACTCACAGGGCCCTCTGGAGCTGCGGGGGTGTTCTTGACCAGGAGATGCTATTCAGGTACCTTGGAACTTAGAGCCTCTATCCCGAGCCACAGTAAAATAAGGGGTGTGGAGAGCTGGAGTAGGCGGTGGCCTATGCCAGGTTCAAGGCTGCATGCTAAGGCTGGGCCAACCACGGGAGTCACCTAGGGAGAAGGGAGAGACAGGGGCAATGAGTAAGGCACTTTCCTGGATGTCTAGCCAACAGCCAGACTGCCAACAGGGGAGGATGATGGGAGAAGAAAGGAAGCAGGTTAAAAAAAAAGGGGGCAGGAAAAGGAGGAAGTTAACTGAGTTGCGTCCGGTGGGAAGTGGCCGAGCCTCGGTGTGGGTCTGTCAATATCGTCCGCACCTGAGCTGGCTGTGAAGACACACAGCCTCCTTCTGTGTTTTCTCCTGCCTCCTCAGAGGTGATAGATAGAGGGACTCTGGGCTCTCTCCACCCTGAAGATTAATCCCCAGGGTGTGGCCACAGGGGAAATCAGGGCACTCCATCCGTCCCTATAGATGGGACAGTAGCATGAAGAATTCTTAAAATTCCCTTGGCTCAGAAAGAATCTTGTAGGGGAGGCTGTGGGTTAGGGACACATGGGGGTACCAGGTGCTCTTCCAGACCCTGCCTGGCTCCCTCTACCTTGGAACTGGTGGCCGCTTAGCTTCGAAAGGCAGAGTCTGTAGAGGAAGAAGCGTCTCACTGTGGGGTGTTATGCCAGCAGGGCCAGCGCAGGTCTGACCCTTCTCCAGGGGTGGGGACTCTCAGAATTGGTCACGCCCCCCAGAGAGCCCTGAGACAGAGGGACTGGTGGGTCATAGGCTTTGGGCATTTATCGCCACCCGGCCACCACCGCCCCCCCCCCCCCCCCCCCGCTGGAGAGGATGGCTTCTGTGCCTTGTGTGGGTTCACGCTCTTGCCTGAGCTTTGCTTTCAGTTTCAAGACTGAACTGTCACCCTGGGAAGTTGAGAGGAGCCTCAGCTCCGGGAGGGGCCCACAGAGCCTTCCTCATCCTCCAGGGCTGGCTCAGGCACCCCCCCAACCTTTTCCAGGAAATCTGTCTGCTGCAGCCCACACATCTCCCCTGTCCCCCGTGAGGCACTGATAGCATGCCCCCTAGACACCTGCCGGGGCGCCGGGGGCCTCCAGCTGTTTGCTGTGGCCGACCAGTGCCTACCTCCCGAAGCCTAGCTCCCACCCCCACGGCCCTCCTGCCAGCCTGCTCTACTCCTCTCCTCTCGATCACGGGGCCTGCCACCCCCAGGTACCACAGCTTTGGCCCTTAGGGTTGTTTTTAATGGTATCCTCGTGTGTGTGGACATAGGGTGGGTCTACAAACAGCCCGGCGCAACCACGAATGCCTGAAGAACTCGGTCCACGCACCACAGCAGGAGCGACACATTTGACTCCTATCTCCTTGACACACCTTCCCTCCAGGTCTGGCAGTGCCAGGGTGGCAAAGCCTTCTTCTCCTGGCCCGGAAAGAAATGAGGAACTTCAGAGAGGGGGAAAAGGGGAGGAAAGGGAGGAGGACCACGGGTGACCTCTCTGATGACCGCTCTCCCCCACAGGAGACACCCAGGCCTCTCCCACTTCCTTTCCGTTAGCCCACAGGGCTGGCTCCGCCTGCTCCCCACCCCCACCCTCACCCCCGCACCTTTCCACCGGCCCCCCAACGCAAAACTTCAAGAAGTCGCTCCACTCAACCTGTCGGGTCTGAGTTTCCCTTTGGGTGAATGAGACAGCCCTGCTAGGACGAAGAGGAGGCCCTGGGGAAAACTCGGTCTGGCCCGAGTCCCACCCCCCCCCCCCCCCCCCCCCCCCCCCCCCCCCCCCCCCCCCCCCCCCCACCCTACCCCCACCAGGCCCTGCCTATGACCCGGTCTCCGGTGGCCCGCCTGAGAAGCCTCCCAGGGCCATTTATGCTTGGAAGGTCTGTCTCCTCTAGCCAAAGCGCCCCTAGGCCCGCATTCCGCAGCTCCCCGCCCTCCCTCAGGCCGGCTGTCTGCCCCCAGGAAGCATTCTCATACTAATCAAATGAAAGGGATCACTTTCACCTAATCCCACTTTGTCTAAACACGAAACTCTGGTGTCTGCCCCCTCTCCCCCCAACGACGTCATTCTGAGGCAGCCCTTCCCTCCAGGTTTGCTCATTTCCCGCTTGTTTTCACAGATCAGCACTTCACGTTGGCGAGTTCACTGGTGCTCTCTGCCTACGGACCTTCCGTGCACCTTCCTGACCTCCCCCATGAGGCAGTGGCTCCCTTGAAGGCAAGGACGACTATGCTGGTCATCAGCAAAGCGTTAGCACCCCACACTGTGCTTCGCCTGTAGCAGACACTCGATTTATGTTCGCAGAACAAACACATGAATGAACTAATAAACGAACGAACGAACGAATGAATGAATGTTACTGGTCAGTCAGTACCGGTGAGGTGTATTTTCTGGGCAAGAAGTATAATCCACGTGGGGCACTCGCATGGCTCAGTCAGTTAGGCATCTGACTCTTGATTTCAGCGCAGGTCACTATCTCAGGGCTGTGAGGTTGAGTCCTGCCCGCAGGCTCCGTGCTCAGCAGGGAATCTGCTTTAACATTCCCTCTCTCCCTCTCCCTCTGCCTCTCCCCCTCCTTCCCTCTCTAAAAAACATATATCCCTGTATACATGGGTTGTGGGGTGGGTGTTGTGTGCCCTCTGTGTGTGTGTGTGTGTGTGTGTGTGTGTGTGTTACAGCTGTGTAGTTCTGCACTGTAATTTACCATGGGAGTTGTCACTGTGGGTGTGCAAACACACCACAGATTTACTTGCGTGCAGGGTGTGCTCGTGTGCCCCAAGCGTGAGGATGTGTGCACGAGGGCCTGTGTGTGTCAAAGGGCTGCCCTGGTCGGGCCAGCAGCGCCACAAAACTCCATCTTGGGCTCCTCCTCCTCCACGCCTGCCTTCGTGAGGAGGAGGAGGAGGACAGAGCCAAGCTGGTGCTGGCTCCAGCAAGCTGCGGTGAGGGGGGCTGGGACGGGCTGCCACTGTTGCTTCCCACTACCCAGGCCACCAAAAAGCCAAAATCCTATGCTTCCCGGGAAGAAAAATGCACCAGCCACAGAATATGGAGGTGGTGGAGGAGAAAAGGCAGCCCCACACCGTACTGGGTGGACGCCTTGGCCATAGGTGCAGAGAGCTTTGCAATAGCAGAAGAGACTAATCCGACTGCATTCTTTAAGTGTCCACACATCTAAGCATCTAAATTCAGGACCTGGTTGGTGCGGGTTCTGCCGACCCAGGGTTGGGGGCATTGCGAGACTGCTGCACCCAGGACCCAAGGCTGAGCCTGGTGTCCTGTTATGTCCAAACCTCCCGCCTCCAGCTAGGGGTTAGGAAGTAGCCATCCTGTTTTTGGCCAAGGCTAAGAAAACTCCCATCCAAGCCCCACCATGGAACCTTCCAGGCCAGAAAGTTTGCCCCTCCCCCCTCAGATGTTTGAGGATTTGAAAGTGAGAGGTGGGGAGAGGCTCATTTGCATGTTCACTCACTCTCCCCAGCAGAGGAGTGAACTACCCCCCAACTAAGTCCCTCAAAATAACCTCCCTCTCCCAGGAACCTGAAACCAAAAAAACCACCACCACAGAAGGCCCGCCCTGCTGGAGGCCAGAGAGGCCCACACCAGGGGCACTCCTCCCTAGTGTCCTCACAGACATGCTGAGACACAGCTTCAGTGGCCTAGAGCCCCGGACACCGCCTTGATGGTGAGCAGGGTGCTAGGTGGGTACACACAGACACTCGGTTCAAGTCACAGACGTGCCTGGGAAGTTCCCCACCCGCCCCATCCCTGTACAGATCACAGCTGGCTCCAGTCAGAGTCGGCTCCCAGGGTGGCAAGAGCTCCACTCCCTTCACTCCCCTGGAGGCCACAGCAGGATCCCTGGCTCCCAGGGCCTGTCCTACTTGCACTGAAAGCACAGTGTCTGGAGAGCAGATGGCCCCTGACACCGTGTGTGAGCCACTGCGTGCCACAGGAGGGAGCAAGCAAGCGACTGCAAATGCACACCTCGGGCTCCCTGTGGTTCTGACTGCATTTCAAAACCAAAATAGCCAAATAAAAGTGGTTTGGGCTGCTCCTGCGTCATCACAGCTGGGCCCCTTCAGATGTACAGACCCTTTCTGGGGCTGTCACTGGCGCACGTCAGGCGGTGTCCAGCACCCACCCAACTGGACTCCTCTGCATAGAGGAAGCAGCCCCTATGTGAAAGCCACATCCACGGTCTCTGTGGAGCGAGTTTAAATCTACACCCAGTCAGCTGAGCCAGTGGCTCTCACAGAATTGCTAGTAACACCCGGGGCATTTCCACGCACGCCAGGAAACATGGGGGCTGATGGTCAGCCAGGCCACAAAGCAGAGTTCTCCTTCTCCAGTTCCTCATCCTCTCAGAGCCAGCCCTCACTCCTGAAATACCCAGTCCTCCATGAAACCTTTCTGGAATTCTCTGGAAAGGAAGTGACAATTTCCTCCATGCCATTTCCCACTCTCTCAACGCCCCTCCCTCACAACCACAAACAAAATGGAAACTACCCCAGGAACAGCTGTACCCTCTACTTAAAAACAGCCCCTCCTCTGGCTAATAGTCATCCAGAAGCAAATTTGCATGCTGTCCCACGTGACCAGTGGGCTGTATTTAAGAGCCAGAGGGCCAGAGCCAGGGGTCCAGGCTGTAGCCACGGACTGAGCAGAAGTAATCCACCGTGGGACTCCCCCACAGCCTTGACTCTGACCAGCGAGCAGAGCCCTCCTCCTTGAGCAGACGCCCAGAGAAGGGGCCCCAGCCACAACTATTTTGTCAGCTCCTTCTCCTCTATTCCTTTCTTTTCACCATCCCCTCCATTTGAGATGAAATCAGGAAGGGGGAGGAAAAAAATAAAGGTTTTGCAAGGCCCGTTGGTTGGGGTTTCTCTTTGCTTATTTACAAGAAACCCAGTTTCCTTCCTTGGCCCTGGGTCACTGCCTGCCTCCATTGTAGGGCTTGCCACAGCTCCGATGGTGAGGGAGGCCCAGAGCTCATCTCAAACTGCCCTCGTCCTTTGGCAGCCCTCTACCTTCCCAGGTCCTGAGCTGTCCCAGCGGAGGGGGCGATTAGGGCTGCAGGAGGGGGCAGCCCCCTTACCCTCTCTCCAGGAGACCCTAAGCTCGCCCCACTGTGGGCGCTGTCCAGGTTGCAGGGAGGAGGAAGGAAGCCCCCTCTCTCCTGGCTGTATCCCAACCAGCTGTGAGACCCTGGAAAAGTCAGCCATCTTTCTGGGCTGTGCTTTCTGTCATCCTTACAGTGGGGGAGGGCGGAGGGTTAAGCCAGCTTTAGCAGATGCTCACTGGGGAGTCTCGGGTGAATGAAGACGGTGGTGGGAAAGCACTCTGGAAATTAAAAATCACTCATCCATAAGATGAGTTTCAGGTGACCTCCCAGAGAGCAAAGGGGGCCTAGGGCCCCCGTGAAGCCCCCGGAAGTCCCCCGTTGGCTCCAGAACATAGACGGGGTGGGGCTGGAGGCTTCCAGTTGCTGGTGTAGTAGAGGCTGGCTCCTGGCAGGGGCTGCCCCCCCACCCCCGCAGAGAGGGACAGGCTGCTTTGCTTGGAGAGGGGCTCCCAGTCCCCAGTCCTCGTCACCTTCACCCCACCCCAGCCCTTGAGGTTGTGGTTATGTGGCAAGAGCTCTACAGAAGCCCCAGCAGGGGAGGAGGGTCGGGGTGGGGGGGTGGGGGGAAGGGTTACTGACAAAGTGAACCTATTTCCCCAGCTGACTCCCAGGGGCCTTGCCTGAGAAAGCCCAAAGAGCACCCCCTGGAGGTGCTTGCGGCCACCACATCCTCATCTCTACTGCTCCAGGGACCTGCCCACAGAGTCACAAAGCTCTTCTGGGAAGAGGAAGCCAGATCAATACAAGAATATGCTACAGAAAAGAAGGCAAAGCCTAGTCCAGAGCAGCTACTGAACCCCAGTATGGTGGGCCGCCAGCTACAGCTTAGGAGGGGACCCCAGAAGTTATGCAGATCATAAGGGCATGATCCTCTCCGTGAGAAGATCCAGTTTTGCCTTGGGGTTTGGCCAGGTGACCTTCTTCCTCTGTGAAACGGGGACATCCTCCCTAGCTCAAAGGGGTGTCGTGCAAGGCCAGTGAGTTAATGCACGTGAAAACTCGCTGTTAGTCTCAGACACGTTTTTCAATTTCCTGGCCTGATTTGCGTCCTTTTGACTACACTCACTCGTCAAATATTCAGCATCTCTTTACCTGGATGGACAGGAAGACAGGGACATGGAGATAACGGGGTGAGACGAAGGCGAGGGAGGACATGACCAACAACCATAAACCTCATGGGACAGAGAGGAAACCAGCTTGGCTATGGGGGAGAGAGACTGGCTGGGAGGTCAGGGAAATCCGCTGGGTAAGTGCAGAGGCCCAAGATCCACCAGGTGGTGGAATTTGAACTTAACATAGCTACTTGGAGTTCCTGGAGATTCTAGACCAAGGGAGGGGCCTAAGGCAAGCAGTTCTTTAGGCAGATCCGTTTGGTCTGAGTGTATGAGTGGAGGAGGTGGAAGGAGACCCGGTAGGGCAGCTGGAACCCAGGAGGTGAGGCCCAGAGCCACCCAAGGGAATCAAATGGCAGAGTATAGGGTAATACAGTCGTTGTAGGGACCCCAAGATGTGGAGACTGCTCTTACTGTAAAGACTGCTAAAAGATAAGAAGTGATGGAAACAGGAAATACAGCAAGAAGATGAGCTCACCTTGGACCACTCTGAATTTGGGATTATCTTGAAAAACCCAGGTGAAAAAAAGAAGACCTGGAGAGTCATTTTGCCCCCCACCCCCACACACACACACCATCAGCAGGAGGGACCTCTACAGGCCTTTAGTGGTCAAAGGAGCAGGCCTGGCCAGTGAGGCTGCCATCCCAGATACAAGACTGTGGCAGAAAGTGGCATGTGATGAATGAAAGGTGGCCTCAAACGGTACACACCCCACCCTTGCCCCCAGGAAGGCCTGCTTGCTTCCATGGGGGGGGGGTAACAGAAATACTGATCAGGGGGCACCTGGGTGGCTCAGTGGGGTGAGACTCTGCCTTTGGTCAGGTCATAATCTCAGGGTCCTGGGATCGAGTCCGTTATTGGGCTCTCTGCTTAGCGGGGAGCCTGCTTCCCTCTCTCTCTGCCTACTTGTAATCTCTCTCTCTGTGTCAAATAAATAAAAAAAAATCTTTAAAATAAAAAAAAAGGAAACACTGACCAGAGACTAATTAAATTAATTAGTGGGCTTTTTAGAAGCGGGGCTAATCTGTGACTTGGCACCAACAGGATATTAAGTCAGATAACTTTTATTGAAGGGACAGTGTTCTTTGTCAAGGCCCCTGCCAGCCCGTGTCCTAGAAACTGATGCGGAGGCTCTTTGCTCAGGTCTGGGAATCCCCCAGACGGCAGGGGCTGGGCTGGGTTCGCTGCCTGCCTGGGTGCCCCTTCCAAATGTCCACCCCCAATACCCGCCCCACCACTACTGGCCGCTTCCCAGGCCAACAAAAGCAAAGGACCATCCAGTGTTGCCTGCACACAGGGGAGCGTGCAGGACAGAGGTGGAAAAACAGCCCATCAGGGTGTGGGCAGCTTCAGCTCTGATGTCACCACGGACTCCTGGGGTTCCTCCTTCCCCCTCACCCACACTACTCAAAGCCTCTTCCTGACTCAGAGTCCCAGGATATCAAAGTTAAAAGGGACCTGAAAGATCAGGGCATTTATCCGTCCTATCATCCAACTGCAAACACCAAGCTCCCAAGGGAGGAAAAATGACTTGCCCAAGTTCACACAGCCAGTTGCTATGACTCCCAGGTGACCTTTCTTCTTCCCCTCCTCATTGTCTCTCGGTGTCCTCAATACAGCCAACCCTTTCCTCTGGTGAGAACAGACAGCAGCCAAAGACCCAGGGCTGGCAAATAACAATGAAGCCACACATGTGCAGAACACATTTAACTTTTGCAGCAACTTCCCCACCTCCGTGCCTTTGTTCACACCATGCCTTAGGCCTGCTGTGCCCTTCCCCAATTTCTGCAGCTCCAATTCCCACACAGTGGTCAAGATCTGAAGCAAATGTCACCTCCTTTTCACAGCCTTACCTGCTTCCTCCCCAACAAGTATATTCTCTCCCCCTCCTCCCGACACCTTCGATTTACTTCTTAGTTACTGAAGTACAGGTTGGCCAACTAGGGCTTGCATGCCAAATCCAGCGCACTGTCTATTTTGGATGGCCCATGAGCTAAGAATGGCTTTTACATTTTTTTAATGATTAGGACAAAAAAATAAACAGACGAATAATATTTCATGCCACATGAGAATTATTCGAAGTTCAAATTTCTGTCCACAAATAAAGTTTTATTGGAGTGCAGCTACGCTCATTCGTTTTCCAATCATCTCTGACTGCTTTTGCATTGTAAGTTGAGTTGTGACAGAGTCCCTATGGGCCACAAAGCCTAAAATATTTACAGTCCATTTGCAGGAAAAGTTTACTGGCTCCTGGACTAAAGGCTTCACTCCCCTCCAGTGTGAATGGATGGATTAAGCTCATTTCTGAGAAGAACGTCATGGAGCACTCAGGAGCACCAGGAAGGATGCGTGGAACCACAAACACAAACTCGGCAGATTTTCATCAGAAAGAAAATCCTGACCGGGCTCTGCCCATGCTGGGACCTTGAGCAAGTCATTTCAGCTTTGTGGGCCTCAGTTTCCTCCGCTGCCCAGTGAGGGGGTTGGACTGGATGGTCTAAGGCCCTTTCTAGCCCTGTGAGTCACAAGTCAGCAATTTATTGCATTTCCAACTCACACAGTTCTGAGCAGACACAGTCCTGATGATCCTCTCTCAGAGTTAAGAGCTTACAGAAGGCTCCCCTGCCCAACTGTGGTTTTCCGTTGCCATTGTGGGCCCCCCTCACCCCATACTCACCTGCCCCTCCCCACCCTTCCCTTCTCGCTGACCTGTCTGCCCTTCTTTCTGAAGTCCTCTCCCATCAAAATAGAGATGGCTTCCTCTGAGAGCCATGCCCCCTCCCCAGCCCCTCTGACCTGGTGGGCCAGAAGCATCCATTTTTGTGGGGGCGGAGCCAAGGGAAAGAAGGGTGCTCAGCTCTCCCCAGCCTCCCAGGACCCACGTAGACAAGCAGTCAAGTAGGGGATAGGGCCAGCTCTCACCGCACCCCTGCTCTGCCAGAGGAAACAGCCCCTCTCTGCCACTTCCTGTCCCAGGGGTTTCAGCAGTTTCCCCTTCAGGGCCTGCAGGCCCTCCTGCCCCGCCCCTGCCCCACACAGGTCAGAGAGTGCAGAGAGGGGAGGGGCCCTGCGGGGGAGGGGGGAGGATCCCTCACAGGAAGGCTGAGGAGACAGCTGTCTACACAAGGGGACGCCCCAACAGCTCCACTGCCAGCTTGCCTGGGCTGGGGGACTTGGGACTGGGAGGGAGCTGGGGCTGTCTCCGCCAAACCCTCTCCTGTTAGAGGATGAGGAGAAGTGGGTTTATCACCTTACTTAGCTATCGCCTTGAGGAGGCGGGTGCAGAATGAGCCTGGCCTTCCAGGACTGGATGAAAAGACTGGACTGTGTGCTCAGGGCAATGTCCACCTGGGCTGAGGATGAGCCCCGGGTGGCTCAGGATGGAGGGATGGACTGTGGCAAGAGCCTGGGAGAAAGCAGGCCGACTGTAAGGGTTAACTGGGAGGGGCAGGTGACACTGAAAGCAACTTGACAATTTTGCATAATTATGTCCTCAGCACCAATGGACAGAGACAACAATGGAGAGCAAAGTATTACAGTACATGTGGGTCAAGGGTAGCGGCATTTTCTGGGTGATGGAACAGGAAGCTATCACATTCCAGAGCTGCTAGTGATTTGGTGTCGTGACTTGTACTTGTAAATACCTCCCAGTTGCCCTTGCAAGGTTGGAGCTCCTAGCACTGGGGCTATGTGCCCGACAGGGATCCTGCAGGCATGTGACCATCTCTGCCAGGCCTTCCCAAGGCAAAGGGTCAGAGGAGCAGTAGAAGCCTGAGGCCCTGGACCTCTGCCTAGCTGCCGGTCCTCCTGAGGACATGGTAATAGTCCTAGAAGCCCTGATGCCTGGGATGGGGTCCTAGGAGTGGAAAGACACAATCTTTCTGATCCCCCCTATGGTAATATTGTTCCGTGAGGTCCAAGCAGCAGTAGGAAAAGCTAAGAGAACCCCTAGACATGATGGTACTGGGTGAGCCAACAAAAAATGGATGGGAAGATGGTCTTGATACCTCTCAGTTCTAGAGGTCATCCTCTTGCGACTTCGGCCGAGAGCCCTGCCCGGGCACGCCTCCTGTCTCAAGAACAGAGTCTCTCTTTTCCCCATCCCCTCGCCCTCCACGCACCCCTCCCAGGGCAAATAGGACCCAGTGCCCCAGTGATAGGGCCCCACACAGGCCTGCTTCTTCAGCCCTGCAATTTGGAGTAAATACTGCAAATCCACAGCTGGCATGGGGGACACCAAGAAGGCCTTGGAGACAACATCTGGATATGCACCTGGGATTCTGCCAGCCCCTCCCTACATCTGGAGTGCAAACCCAGGCCCAGGGTTTGGTTACAAGCCCGACTCAAAGCTGGTGGCACGTGTTTGGAAAGAGCATCTAGTCTGGGTGGAGGGGGTGGAAGCACTTGAGATCAGTGCCAGCTCAGGGCAAGTGCTTGTGGGGCTGGCACAGATCTGAGCTAGTGCTGGGCCTGGGATGGTGGGTGTGGCCACTGTGGCCTCACCATGGGCCCGTTGGGGGAGGAGCAGAGGGGTGTGGGTATTGTGTAAATGTGGGTAAGATTTTCTTTTGCGCCCTCTGATAGCACTTCAAGTTGTTCCCTCTGCATCTGGAGAAAGGGGCCAAACTGTAAAAATTACAGGGTGGGGGCGCCTGGGTGGCTCAGTGGTTGAAGCCTCTGCCTTCGGCTCGGGTCATGATCTCGGGGTCCCAGGATGGAGCCCAGCATAGGGCTCTCTGCTCAGTGGAGAGCCTGCTTCCCCTCCCCCTCTCTGCCTACTTGTGAACTTTGTCTGTCAAATAAATAAATAAAATCTTTAAAAAAAATTACAGGGTGGTGCGCAGGGAAGGTGGCTGGGATTTATACCTGCTGGGTACAAGCTGTGGAATCGGTGTGCCAAGCACTTCATCTAGGCTATCTCCTTTAATTCTTACAACATCCTTACAAAGTAGCTAGTCACTGGCAGAGCTGGGGACAGAACCCAGGTTTATTTCCAACTACTATGCTCTCTGAACTTTGTTTTCAGTGAGATCTCTTTTGGTAATAATCCTGTTTTAATAGTTCCGTTTTAAAAACAGCAGAAGTGAGGCTCAGAAAAGATTAGGTAACGTGACCAAGGTCATACCGCCCGTCCAGAATGGAAGCAGACCTTTTCTCAGGCGGCGGAGAAGATGGCGGATGTTCGAACAGAGGGGTGCCTACCAAAAGCGGCTGGCTGTCTTTCAAAACAAGAAGAGGGTCCTGCTTGGAGAAACTGGCAAGAACAAACTCAAGTCCTGCGATATTACAAAAACATTAGTCTGGGCTTCAAGATGCCCAAGGAGGCCACTAAGGGCGACTATGCTGGTAAGAAATGACCCTTTCCTGTTAATGTCTCCACCTGACCAAGATGAAAATGAGATGCAGAGGACCACTGTCATCCACCAAGACTACTCCCATTACATCCGAAAGTGCAGCTGCTGTGAGAGATGCCACAAGAACGTGTCTGTACACCAGTGCCCCACTTCAGGGACCTCCAGACTGGTGATACTGTTCCAGTGGGTGAGTGTCAACCCTTGCGCAAGACTGTGCTCTTCAACGTGCTGAAGGTCAGCAAGGCTGCCGGCTCCAAGAAGCAACTCCAGAAGTTCTAAGACTAGACATCTGCCCATACCTCTGGACAAAATTTATTTTCCTAGTTAATAAATAAATAAATAAATAAATGAGGCAGAACTCAAACCCAGGCTGTGTGCCTTCGATATCAAAGTCTAGGCCTTCCCCACGGCCCCATGCTGGTGACCATTTGCTCAGATCCCTAGCTCAGTGCTCACTCACAACACACAACTTTGAAGGTTCAGAACCTCTGTGATGCTCCTTCAACGAAAGCTTCCCAGGTCTGTGACCCACCCCCTCCTCTACGGCCTCAATCCCAATCAAAGCTCCATCGAAGAAGTGATCCCTAACATTCTGGGCCAAGTCTGCACCAAAATGGTGACAAAGCTGAGCCAGCTATGAAGGAAGGGGAAGTGGAATGGGAGGCTTCCAGCTCTACTGATGAAGGACGCTGACTCTATTCCACCTTAAGGGGCCTACCATTTCCAGAGAGTTCCTGGATCCAGACCTGGGGTGGCCATGTCATGGCCCTGCCCCATAAATATACACTTGCTCTCAGTTTACACATAATGTTAGTCTGGGTTCTTATCTCTCGGGGTACTGATTCACATGTTTATTCAAATATTTATGGAAAGTCAGCCCTGAGCACCTCATAGATGGCAGGCCCATGGCCAGGGGCTTATCGCCAAGGTAGACTGAGGTAGATTCTCTTCCTAAGTTCCCGGTAAGCTGGGTTATCCCATCTACCTAACCGATTGCTGGGTTTTTTTCTCCCCAAAATATATCTGTACCAAATATCTCTTATTTGGCCTAGAGGTTGGCAGAAAATGGGGAGTGACTGGTTAATGGGTACAGAGTCTCTTTATGGAGTGATGACAACATTCTATAATGCATTGTAGTGACGGAAGTAAAATTCTGTGAATATACTGAAGCCAATGAACTGTATACTTTGAGTATATAACTTAATTGTATGGCAATGAATTAAATTGAATTAAACTGCTATTCATTATTATTTTTATTTTTTTATTTGGGGGGGCAGGGGCAGAGGGAGAGAGAGAATCCTTAAGCAGGCTCCACACCCAGTGCAGAGCCTGATACAGGGCTCAATCTCAACGACCCTGAGATCATGACCTCAGATGAAATCAAGAGTCGGACCCTTAACCAAGTGAGCCACCCAGACGCCCCTAACTAAACCGTTATTTAAAACAAACAAACAAAAATGAGGCCCAGAGAGAGGCAGCAGCTCACTCAAGGCCACATGCAAGTTGACAGAGCAGTTCAGGCCACACTCCAGATGTCCAATTTCTGATTTTGAGGATCTCTTCTATCAGCTTCCCCATGGCCCTAAGCAAGGATAAATGCTGAGGCTGAGCGAGTGTGCAAAGCAGGGCCACCTGCATGCATGCGGGCTGGTGGTTGGGCCTAAAGCAACAGGGTAGGCAGTGGAAAATGCTATAGACCACGGGCTTCAATTTAGGTCTGCCATGAGCATCACCAAGTGCCCCTTTCTGGATCCCAGTGTCCCCGTCTGAAAAGTCAAGCAGTTGAGTCTGGTGTTCCCTTGCGAAAGGCCCCATGAGCTCCAACCCTCTGAGGTTCTTTTTTTTTTTTTTAAGATTTTATTTATTTAACAGAGAGAGAGATCACAAGTAGGCAGAGAGGCAGGCAGAGAGAGAGAGAGAGGAGGAAGCAGGCTCCCTGCTGAGCAGAGTGCCTGATGCAGGACTCGATCCCAGGACTCCAAGATCATGACCTGAGCCAAAGGCAGAGGCTTAACCCACTGAGCCACCCAGGCACCGCAAGACCCCCTGAGGTTTTAATTAGAAAGTCCTCCAAGGTGGAACAAAAAGGTGTGTCAAATATGTGCTGCTTCTCAGAGGGCTACAGGAGGTTCTAGACATAATTGGGCATTCCAATCGTTGCTCCTCACTGATAGTGACGACCAGGACTTTCCTGTAAGAGTCAAATTCTCTTGGACAATTCCACTACTAAGTTTCCCCAAGGTCTGGCATGTGGGGAGCTCAGTCCTGATTTCCCCCCACCAGCAGTGTTCAGGGATAGAAGAACCCATAATAGAGACCCATTTATCATGTCCTTTGGCAATGTGGAGTACCAGGTTCTCCGCCTGGTGCCCAGGCAGCCCCACCTTGTGTTGAACTTGCCTCCTTGGTGGAGGGAGTGATCGCTAATGGCCACTGGTCTAGCCCCCGCTGGACAGGATGTTTCCACATCAAGCCCCACTTCCTGCCGCTAGCCCTGGGCTCCGGTTCCCCCCTTCTCCTGCCATCTGGTCGCCTGCCCTCTGCCCCCTCCCCTTGCTGGGTGTTTACAGGCTGTCTTATCAGCATGGGGAATCTGGGCCTCACCCAGCTGGCTGCCCTGCCCCGCCCAGCCCAGACAGCCTCCCCAGGGCCCTACCTGCTGTGGTTTCATCACTACAGGCACTATAATCTGGAACCCCCCTTTCACCCCTAGCCGGCAGGGGGTGTGGATGAAGGCTTGCTGCCTGCCAGAGTGAAACCTGAATATTCATAGCGCTTTATCCGCCTTGCCCCAGCTGGGGGAGGGCATGCATTCTTTGTACATTGTCATCATCTCTATCTGCAGGCTATGGGGACAGGAATGAGGTGCTTGGGTCACTGAGAAGGATAACTTTGGCCTGGAGGCCTTGACGGCTCTTCTGTTCTCAACCACCAAGAGATGAGCAGCGGCAAGGCTAGGCTCTGAGAGCACAAGCAGGTTTTCTGTTTTTCTAACTGGAAGTACTGTAAACTGTCCGAGCTCAAGGTGGGACAGAACGAGGGGCCACAGGCTGACTGTGGTGGAGGGGGAAAGGCTAGGGAATCTGTGGGCACAGCCTCGGCCAATCCATGCCTACTTCGGAGTCTCATGATCCCCACACCAAAGGCTGGGATAAGGCCAGAGCTAACCACTGAGCAAGTCCAACGACTTTCCCGGGGGACACAAGGGCTTAGGTTTTTCCATCAAATAAGTTTGAACCAAGGAGGGAGACAGGGATGGGGACAGCAGGCAAACGAACACGCTGCAGGTGACGGACACACCTTGTGGCACTTTGGGCGAAGATCCCGAAAGTGTAAATTCTGACCTGTCCAGAAGCAGGTCTCACAGGGCCAGGGCCTGCTTGCTAAAGCCGACCAAGCCACACAGCAGGAATCGAAGCCACACTCCCAACCCAGGGCATCTTTCAGGAGCTTCCATGTTGCTTGCTGATAAATCAATGAAAATATATTTAGGCGGCAGATTGCAACATTCGCACTTAGGATAAAATGCCACACTTCATAGAAATTTATGAGATTGTGTCCTTCTAGGCCTCTAGGATATAAATCAATGGTTTGGGGCACTTTGGTGGGAAAGTTTGGAAAACCTCTGCTAAGGCAATTTTGCCATTAATGGGCTATGTAACCACAGGCATACCAAGTCACATGGCTCTCCCAGTCTTGGGCCTCCTGCCCCCCACTCCACTACAGACCTCGTGCTACCCGTAGCTCCTGTGACTGACCCTAGTAGCAGGCCACCATCCCCGCTCCCCTGGAATGACTTCCCCACCACTCTGAAATCACAAACCATTTAATGTTAATGTGTTAGTGAGTGATATTAGGTTAATGTGTCGCCTCTCTCCTTAACACATTTTCTCTGACAAAGGCCATCTGGAGCTACTACCCTTGTCTTAGTCTAGAGAGTGTCTCCGGGGCAACCGTGGGGCAGCCCAGCAGGTCTGTGAGGCAGGTGGGTATTCTCAGTGGTCTGCCTTACCTCACACCACCAGCCACAGAGCGATCTGGCCCTTACCACCTACTCCCCCCGCCTGTGGGCCCCGTTAGGAAGCTGTATGGAGTGGACGTGCAAGCCTTCGAAACCTAACAAGTAGGCCGGGTGCAGCAGAAAGCCCACTGACCGGATGTGAGGGAGATGAAGTTCCAGTCACAGCCCTGCCTCTGCCCAGCTCCTCCCTCTGAGCTGGCGCCAACTCCTACTCCAGGGCACACATTCAGATCTGGCCGTGGCCATGCCAGCTGCACTCGGCCGAGCTTTACAGTCCGAACTCATCTGCTTGGTTTCCAAAGGTCCTTCACAGTCTGACCCCACCCTACCTACTCAGCCTTGTTTCCCATGATTTCCCAACTCAAGCCTGGGCTTGAAGCCCAGTGGTCTCCTCATGGTCCCCTGAGGGAACATTCCAGGCTCATTCACAGAGTTTCTCAGGCCAGCCATGCCCTTGCTGCTCTGTTTTGGTTAATCAAATAATGCCCATACAGCAAGGTCCCCACCAAGGTCCCCAGACCCATGGAGCTGGTTACACCCTGAGAAGTAGAGTGCACAGCTATGGAGCCCCCTTTTCGAAATGCTGATAGCCCAGATTTGACCACGAGATCTCGTCACACCACACAGGCTTGAACTGCTCTTTAATTATTTCATGCGCCGTCCAATCCATGGGACCAAGGCCTAGCTCTTCTTCTGATTCTACCACAGGTCTGGGCATTCATGAATTAAGTTCATATAAAGTCTCTGTCCAAGGGAGATCTCTAGAATCGACACCCCAGGTCCTGACAGATGTGAGAGCTACAATCAAAGGGTGGGGCTAGGGATGGAGTTGGGGGACAAATGTCCCCAGCCCCCAACATTACTTGTCCTCTCCGGCTCCCTGTCTGTGTTTGGGGAAACATATACCAGCAAGGGTCATTTATTCCAAGCTGCATCGAGAAGGTGGTTCATGATCAATCGGGTCATCTCCCTTTGTACAAAACCACACTGTTTCCACCCTGGGAATATTAGGTGCTGATCTGATCACTGCACTCTCTGGAAAAGATTTCACGATTCTGGATCAGGTCTAAGACAGAAAATGATTCAGCAAAACAGGGTGTGTGGGGTGTCTGGGTGGCTCAGTTGGTTAGGAGTCTCTTTTTCTTTTTTAAGATTTTATTTATTTGAGAGAGAGCACAAACGGTGAAGAGCAGAGGGAGAAGCGTGAGCAGGGAGCCTGACGTGGGACTGGATCCTAGGACTCCAGATCATGACCCGGATGAAGGCAGACACTAATCTACTGAGCTGCCCAGGCGCCCTAGGAGTCTGACTCTTGATTTTGGCTAGGGTCATGATCTCAGAATCTTGCGATCAAGCCCCGTGACGGGCTCCATGCTCAGTGGGGAGTCTGCTTGAGATTCTCAATCCCTCTCCTTTTGCCCCCACCCCTGGCTTGCATGCTCACTTACTCTCTCTAGAAAAAAATAATAATAAATAAATCTTGGGGCACCTGGGTGGCTCAGTGGGTTAAAGCCTCTGCCTTTGGCTCAGGTCATGATCCTGGGGTCCTGGGATTGAGCCCCGCATCAGGCTCTCTGCTCGCGGGGAACCTGCTTCCCCGCCTCTCTCTCTGCCTGCTTCTCTGCCTACTTGTGATCTCTCTCTCTCTCTCTCTGTCTAATAAATAAATAAAAACCTTTAAAAAATAAATCTTTAAAGAAGAAAGAATGGGGTGTGAGTATAACTATATGAAGAAAAGATTTTCATTTTTTTTAAGATTTTATTTATTTATTTATTTGAGAGAAGGAGAGAAAGAGCAAAAGCAGGGGGAGGGGCAGATAAGCAGACTCCCCATTGAGAACAGAGCTTGAGGTGGGGTTTGATCCTAGGACCCCAAGATTATGATCAGAGCTGAAGTCAGATGCTTAACTGAATGAGCCACCCAGGCACCCCGAAGACAAGCTTTTTAAAAAAGAGGTATTACATTGTCTAGGCAAAAAAGGTTGGAAAGGAATACGATTGACATCTATAAAATGATGTATGGAGCAGATAATCATGGGCCCAGTCACCAAATGTGGTTCATAAATGAAGGGCAAATAATAAATAGTCCTATTTTGTATTTGCAAAATATGTAAGTCCTATTTTGCGAATATATAAGTTTGGAAACTTATGGAATTCTTTAGCTGAAGAATATCAATGAAAAGATTAAGCATTATCTATTTTTTAAAATATTTTATTTATTTATTTGACAGAGAGACACACAGTGAGAGAGGAAACACAAGTAGGAGGAGCGGGAGAGGGAGAAGCAGGTTTCCCACCAAGCAGGAAGCCTGATGCGGGGCTCGATCCCAGGACCCTGCGATCATAACCTGAGCCAAAGGCAGACGCCCAATGACTGAACCACCCAGGTGCCCTGATTAAGAATCTTCTAAAGTGACAGTTACATCAGGGCCACCCATGATTATAAAATATCTGTTGTAACAATTACTGTAGGGTGCTTGGATGTCTCAGTCAGTTAAGCCTCTGCCTTTGGCTCAGGTGGTGATCCCATTGGGCTCCCTGATCAGTGGGGAGTCTTCTTCTCCCATCTCTTCTGCCTGCCAGTCCCCCGTGCTTGTGCTCGCTCTCTCTCTCTGTGTCAAATAAATAAGTAAAATATTTTTTTAAATTACTGTAAATAGGATAAATTCGAGTATTAAAAGAAAAGGATATTGACAATCTCATTCTAAAATTCATATGAAATTGCAGAATTAAAATAGGCAAAAATAACTCTGAGAAGGAACAAAGTTGGAGGGCTAGCACCACCTGATTTCAAAAAATGATTATAAAGTTACAGTAATAAAAAAAACTGGCATTGGTGGAAAGATAAACAGATCAATCAGCAGAACAGAATACAGAGGGTGCCTGGGTGGCTCAGTCAGTTAAGCATCTGCTTAGGTCATGATCCCAGAGTCCTAGGATCCAGCCAGAAATCCGGCCTTCCTGCTCAGCAGGGAGTCCATTTCTCCCCCTCTCCCTCTGCTCCTGCTCCTGTGCTCTCTCTCACTCACTTTTTTCTCAAATAAATAAATAAATAAATAAAATCTTAAAAAAAAAAAAAAACAGAATATAGCCCACATATATAAGGACAGAAATAAGCCCACATATATAAGGACAACTGCAGTAGCCTAACAACAGCTTTTCCAACAAATGGTACTAGAATAATCGGTATCTGTATGTAAAAGGGAAAAAAAAATGAATGTGAATTTACACCTCTCGCTATCTGAAAGAATTAACTCAAAATGGATCAAAGACCAAAATGTAAAGTCTAAAACTATAAAAACTTATAAAAGAAAACATAAGACAAAATATTCGTGACCTTGGGCTACGTGAAGACTTCTTAGAGACCTCACCAAAAGTATGATCCACAAAAGTAAAAATTGATTAGTTGGACTTCATTGATATCAAAATCTTCTGCTCTACAAAAGACACTATAAAAAGAATGAAAAGGCAAGCCAGAGACTCAGAGAAAACCTTCACAAAGCAAGAACAAAGGTCTTGTGTCCAGAATATATAAGAACTCTCCAAACTCAACAAGAAAAACAAATCAATTTTAAAATGGCCAAAAAAATTTATTTTTAAAAAATATTTTATTTATTTGACAGAGAGAGAGAGAGAGAGAGCAAGAGTGCATAAGCAGGGGAAGCGGCAGAGGGAGAGGGAGAAGCAGACTCCCCGCCGAGCAGGGAGCCTGATGTTGGGCTCTATCCCAGGACCCTGAGATCATGACCTGAGCTGAAGGCAGACGCTTAACCAACTGAGCCACCCAGGCGCCCCAAAAAGGGGCAAACGATTTAAACAGATACCTTACCAAAGAAGATATATTGGTTATAAGTAAGTACATCATTAGGGAAGTACAAATTAAAACCACAATGAGGGCGCCTGGGTGGCTCAGTGGGTTAAGCCACTGCCTTCGGCTCAGGTCATGATCTCAGGGTCCTGGGATCGAGTCCCGCATCGGGCTCTCTGCTCAGCAGGGAGCCTGCTTCCCTCTCTCTCTCTCTGCCTGCTTCTCCGACTATTTGTGATTTTTCTCTGTCAAATAAATAAATAAAATCTTTAAAAAAAAATAAAACCACAATGAGGTACCACTGCACACCTATTAGAAAGGCAAATTAAAAAGACTCAACCAGGGACGCCTGGGTGGCTCAGTTGGTTGGACGACTGCCTTCAGCTCAGGTCATGATCCTGGAGTCTCAGGATCGAGTCCCGCATCAGACTCCCAGCTCCATGGGGAGTCTGCTTCTCTCTCTGACCTTCTCCTCGTTCATGCTCTCTCTCACTGTCTCTCTCTCAAGTAAATAAATAAAATCTTTAAAAAAAAAAAAAGACTCAACCAAGTGTTGGTGAGGACACAGAGCAACTAGAACTCACAAATGACTGGTGGGAATGGGAAATAGTACAATCACTTTGGAAAACAGTTTGAAGTTTCCTTCTTTTTTTAAAATTTTTTTTAAAAGATTGTATTTATTTATTTATTTATTTGTCAGAGAGGAAGAGAGAGAGAGTGAGCACATAAGCAGGCAGAGAGGCAGGCAGAGGCGGAGAGAGAAGCAGGCTCCCTGCTGAGCAAGGAGCCCGATGCAGGACTCGATCCCAGGACCCTGGGATCATGACCTGAGCCAAAGGCAAGCGGCTTAACCCACTGAGCCACCCAGGCATCCCAGTTTGACAGTTTCTTAAAAAGTTGAAGCTACAACTACTGTATGATTCAGCCATTCCACCTCTAGGTGTATTTAACCAAAAGGAAAGGACATATATAGCTATGGAAAGATTTGTACATAGTTGTGCACAGCAGCTTTGTTTGTAATAGCCAAACATGGGGTGGGGGAAAGCCACCAAGTGTCCGTCAACTGATGAATAAATAATATGTGCTATCTCCATACAATGGAATGCTACCTAGCAATAAAAAAGGAATGAAATGGGGCGCCTGGGTGGCTCAGTGGGT
>NC_081575.1:20171802-20208419 GCF_022355385.1 Mustela nigripes | reverse complement strand
TCACCTCCATGTTTTCTCACTGCCACTTCAGGGATGCCTGCTATGGGGACTGCTCTTGGCAAATGTTTGTTGAGTGGAATGAGCTTTCGGCACTGTATCAGATAATACCATCACGCTAGTTGGTGCTCACTGTGTGCCATATACTGTTCTAATAAACAGCTTATGTGTATTGAAGGATTTGATCTTCAGAGCAACCTTATGAGGCAGGGCTCACTTGACAAATGGGGCAACTGAGGCATACAACTGACTAGAATCACATAGCTAAGTAAATAGCAAAGCTGGGTTTTAGACTCAGACAGTCTGGCTCTAGGGATGGAAGGTAAAATGAGAAAGTTGGGGGTGGGGTTGGGGGGGGTGGGAAGGCCCAAGGGCAAGCTTAGGAGCAGGGATTTCCCTGGGAAAGCAATCCCCTCAGCCTGCACCTGGCTGGGCCTCTTCAGGGACGACAGCGCTGAATTTTGCAGGCTAGGGGCATTTGGGATAATCTATCAATCAGGCCTATGAAAGAAAGACCACAGCACCCTCATTTTTAGATCCCAACACAGGACAGAGAAGACAGAAGCCACTGTGCCACCACTTAGCACTAGGCAGGGGGAGAGTGGATTTCAGGCCCCCAGCTTGTCCAGGGGTGGGCGCCAGTTCCTGAGCAACCATCGAGCAAACAGTGCAGCAGTGGGAGGAATGCCAGACATAGTTGCAAACAAGCCACTCCTTCGGCTCACAGCTAGAGGCTGGGTGAGGGTGGCAAGGTGGAGCCTGCTCAACCCCCCCAAACATCTCAGGCTTTGAACAGCCCCAGATACACGCACACGTAGGCAGGCCCTTCCCCACACCGGCAAGGATAACAAGTCCTCCAAGATAGTTAAGTATTTCATTTAACTCAGGACAGCTCATCCGCTAGGCTGTTTCTGCTCTGGGTCTACTCAACCAATGGTTGTTGAGAAAGTGCTTTCTAACCGGTAAAGCTCTGTGTAACTGTGAAGAGGGATTTGCATTCTTACCAGGCAGACAGTTCCCTAGGCACTTTCAGTGCCAAAGTGTCCTGTCTCCCCCAAGGGGAGAGCTAGATCTCTTCCCTTCACCCCTCTCCAACCTGGCACTCAGGCCAGGGGTCAGCTTGCAGGGGGTGAGTCCCTGATGGGCGTGCCCACCAGCTGTTGGGGCCAAGCAGTGGTGGCTCGGGCCCTGGGGTGGTGACCTCACTTCCGCTCCTACCTCCCCACCTCCCTAGCACTCCTCCCATTTGAGGCCCCACCAGGCCAAAATCGAGAAGTCCAAGGTTAACTGTTCCTCCCCACTTTAAGAGCTAATTAAAATGATTAGCCACAATGAACTGTCAAACATTAACCAGAAGAAGCTGCAGGACCAGACAGGCCTCTGTCTCCGGGCAGAGGGATGAGGGACAGGAATCAAACTGCCATCAAATCCCAGGGCGGGGGGGGGGCGGGGGTGGGGGGGGCAGCCAGGGAGAACCTGGCTGAACCGAGGTACCAAGGGGTTAGGAGGTGACTCTGGTCAGGAAGGCCTTGTCCCTCCACACAGTCCTGAGGGAAGGGCAACAGCGGGTGCGGTGGAGGCACCAGACATTCATAAAGCGGATACCGCCTCAGCAGTTCCCCAAAACAAGGCGCTGCCGGCACGGCACCCTGCGCTGTGAGGCGGCTCAATCCCCTCGCCCGCAGCAGAGGAGGGAGCAGAGAGGCGGGAGAAACCGGGAGAGCGGGAACGCGGGAGCGGGAAGGCGGGCGTCTTGCTCACACGGAAACTCTGGCCCCTGCCAAGAGGTCTCTATTTTGGCGATCCGATTATCCAAGTCATAGGTGTGTGTGTGTGTGTGTGTGTGTGTGTGTGTGTGTGTGAGCGCGCGCGCGTGTGTTTTACACCAGTGAGTGTGTGCTTTACACTAAGGCGCCTGGCCCCCCAGAGGCGCTAGGGGCCGCCCAATCAATCTGGCAGCCCCGCCACCGCACGGTCTGACCTCCCGCCCTCGAGCGCCGGGCTTTCGGGGGGCCCTTCTGTCACGATCCGTCCTGTCACGGAACCCTAGCGCCCGCGACGCGGGAAAACCGGCCTCCCACCCTGGCTCGGGAATTCGATTCCGTTTCTAACCCCGGCTCAGAAGCCCGAGTCCCCCCCCCCCCCCCCCCCCCCCCCACACACACGCGGTGGGGCGAGGCAAGGGCGGGACTCAACACGCCGCGGCTCTCCCACCATTCCCTGGGCCCCCAACCCCGACACGCCGGGGCCCGAGCGTCCCCGATCCCGCCCTGAGGCAAACTTTTCGAGGTCCCCGAAGGCTCGAAGAAGCGGCGCCATCGACGTACCTCAGGCCGAATGGGCTCGGTCGCCGGGCTGGGGTCGGTCGCTGCGGTCCCCTCCCCGCTCTGGGGGCCCAGGCGAGGGTCCCAGCTGCCTCCCGCCCTCCCTCAGCCCGCCTTCTCCCCTCGGAAGCCGGGCTGGGCCAGTGGCGCCGGGAACTCGGCGCCGGCGAAAGGAGAAGTGGAAGTTGAGCGCGGCGCCCGGTCGGTCCCCGCGGCCGCCGGGGCCACCGTCCCCCTTCCTCCTTCCCTCCCTCTTTCCTCCCTGCCCGCCTGCCCCCGCGGCCCCGCGCCCGTGACTCACCTCGGCGCCGGGGCAGGCTGGTCCGGGCGGGCGAGGCGCAGGGCTCTCCCACACGTCGCGCCGCCAATGGCAAGTTGGAGGGCGAGATGCAAATACCAGGTGAGACGGCGGCGCCCCTGATAAAACGACTCCGGGGGGCGGGGTGGAGTGCGGGGGGAGCTGGGTGGCCGCCAGGGGGGGCCACGCCGAGGGAAGGGGCGGCGGGGGGCGCCCGGGGAGGGGGCGCGAGCCGGCGGAGACCTGCACTGAGACACCCGAGCGAAAGGGGAAATTGCACTAGAGACACACACGTCCCCGCAGGCGGCGGCTGGGGCGGGCGCGAAGGAGGCAGGGCGGGAGGGAGGGAAGAGCCGGAGGGAGGGACCGACGGGAGGGACCGCGGGCGGGCGGGGTGGCTGAGGGAGCGAGCGAGCGAGCGAGCGAGCGAGGGAGGGACGAGACGTCTTGGTGGAAACAGCGCCCCTCCACCCCTGGCCCGCCGCGGTCGCCAGCACGGCAGGGGGAGCCGTGCCAGGGGCCCGTGCGGCCTCTCCTTCCCCTCACGGCTCGCTCGCCCCCGGGGACGGCAAGAGCAGGGCCCCTGAAGAGCCCACGTCGCGCACCCCTTTCTTGGTCCGCGCCCCTCAGTCTGCTGGCACGCGGCGGGTCCCGGGCTCTCGGCTCCCTGTGCGGGGCCCTTCCCGGAGGGAAGCCCCCACCCAAGGCCCGGGAGAGAAATCTACTCCCCGGGGACCCTGGATGGCTGTGTCCAGCCCCCTCGGCCTGCACACAAGCCGGTGGGCTTGACGCCTTTGGCCCACACCACTGCACTCCAGATTATTGAGCGCCTGCTGTGTTCGGACGTGCCGGGAGGGCGAGGGCTGGCGGAGCAGGAGCAGGGGGCGTGAGGCCAGGAGATGCCCAGAGGATGCAGTTCAGGAGCTAGATGCCAAACACTGCGGAATCCGGGGCCAAATCGTATACTTGGGAGTGACTGGAGAGTTTGGGGGACTTCTGAGGGAGCCTAGGGCTCCCAGTGGGGGAGACCAGACCTAAATGAATCAAGGGAAGGGCTTGGTTTGGGGGGAGCCCGACTGCCACAGAAGGTGCAGAGGCAGCCAGAGTTGGGGTACTGGGAAAAAGTTCATGCACCTCTTCTCTCTCTAAAGCCCTGAACCCCAGTCTCCCATGCTATCTCCCCCTTACCCTCTCCTCTGACCTGCCTGGGCATCCATACAAGCCCCCACTCTCCACCTGGTCCCACAGCTAGGAGGCTCTGAGGGAGATGACTGGAAATAGTCACTTCTTACGGTTCTACATAGTCTGGAGGAAGGGCCCATCCAAGCCTCAGCCCTGGCAGCTCCTTAGCAGAAAGCGGGAAAGCTGAAGGGGCCCCAAAGGAGGAACGACCTCTGAAGGGCAGGATGGCCAAAGGGTCTGAAGTTCAGGGACCTGCTCAACTACCAGCATCTGCCTGCTTCCCCAGCCTTGGGAAAGGATGGTCTCTGGCACAGGACTAGGAGACAGGAAAGGTGGTGGATGATGGCAGTGAAGGCAGCTGCAGATTATAGTTTTCTGGGGAAAAACCTAGGGGCTGGACTGGCACTGGCCCTTGAGATTATTTTGCCTACCTATAGGAAGTCCCTGAAATAAGCACCAAGAGCAGATTTCTATTTTTTTCTTTTCTAAGTGGCCATGCTTTCACCAGGGGATTCCTGATCCTGGAGCCTCACCATTCTCTGCTGGTCTCTTGTCCATGAGGCTCCCCTCTCGAAATCGTGGTAAGTCCCAGCCATCCCTAAGCTCCCTTTATCTTGACCTTGAGACTCACTAATAGATACAAACACACATATTTTTCCATTTTGCGAAGAGTTCAGTGGTCCCTAACATCAGACAGACCCGGTTTCCTATTCCAGCTGGACCATTTACCAGCTGTGTGTCTTTGGGCAAGTCACTTAAAGTCTCTGAGCTTCGCTTCCCTTATTTTTAAGTTGGGGATAATAAGAACCTACATCGAATAGCTATGATGATTGGGTGCCTGGGTGATTCAGTTAGTTAAGCATGCGACTCTTAATTTTGGTTCAGGCCCTGATCTCAGAGTTGTGAGATTGAGCCCTGTGTCCAGCTCCGCTCAGCACTGAGCATGGAGCCTGTTTAAGATTCTCTCTCTGCCCCTTCTCCCCATCCCTCTCCAGAAGAAAGAACGAAAGAAAGAAAGAAAGAAAGAAAGAAAGAAAGAAAGAAAGAAAGAAAGAAAGATGGAGAAAGGAAGGAAGGAAGGAAGGAAGGAAGGGCTGCTGGGGCGCCAGGGTGGCTCACTCCATTGAGCATCTGCCTTCGGCTCAGGTCATGATCTTGGAGTCCCAGGATGGAGTCCTACATTGGGAACTCTGCTCATTGGGGAGTCTGCTTCTTCCTCTGACCCTCCCCCTCGTGCTTTCTCTCTCTCACTCTCTTTTACTCAAATAAATAAATAAAGCTTTTTTAAAAAGTGAAAAGAGGACACCTGGGTGGCTCAGTGGGTTAAGCCTCTGTCTTTGGCTCAGGTCATGATCTCAGGGTCCTGGGATCGAGTCCCACATTGGGCTTTTTGCTCAGCAGGGAGCCTACTTCCTCCTCTCTCTTTGCCTGCCTCTCTGCCTACTTGTGATCTTTCTCTGTGTGTCAAATAAATAAATAAAATCTTTTTTAAAAAAGTGAAAAGAAAGGCTGTGATGACAATTGAATGAGATAACCTGTGGCTACAGCAGTAGTGCCTGGTGCCTAATAAGCCCTCAATCAATGTTAGCTACCTTCAGCAGCATCTTCATCCATGTTTCAATTTTTCTCAACCCCAGCTCTCAGAAGAATGTCTGAGAAGGCCAGGCCAGAAGCTGCTGAGGGTTAAAGGTGGATACCTCCTAAGAGTGTGGCTTAAACCAGAGCTGAAGCCTCAAGGCACGGAAAAGCCAGAGGAAAAGTCTTCTTCTTGGGAAGGGCAGGGGGAGAGGGCACCGCGCCAACGAGCTAACAAGTAACCGGTGTCCGCCCAAGTACCTGCCAATGACCTGGAGTCCACCTGTGGGAATCCCGTAAGTTCCCACCTTCCCCAGACACTGAAAACTAACCACGGCCCCAGGGTCTGGGAACTGTGGCCAAAGCAAACCCCACCCCCCCTTGATGAAAGTCTTGCGCTGACCTCGAGCTGGGGAGCCGTGGGCCGCAGCAGTGACACTCGGCCCCATGGCTCCAGGTCAGCCAGGCTGCCCTTCCCGATGACCTTGCTGCTCCCCAGCCTGCCAGCCCTTCTCCACCCGGATCCCCGCTCTTCCATTTGCCCATTGGGTGAGCCCCAGCCAGGTGGGGCCCGCCGACTGAGATCACTACTCCTGACGACAGCCACGCTGTCTCTGCCAGTGGCTCAGTTCCTGACTTGGCAGGAATTCCCCTTCTCGAGTTGCCCATGAATGCCCAGGCTCCGCTGCCCCATCCAGTGTGCACTCTCAGCCTCTCTCCTTCCAGCCTGTCCCTGCCCCAACTCCTATTCAGTCCTCTCAAGCCTCAGAACCTGGGTCCTTCCAAGAGCAGCGGGCCTCCTGGCTGCCCATAGCCTGTGCAGGACCAGCTCGCTCGCCACTCCTGGGTTCAACCTGCCTTTCCACCTTGGCAGCTTTCTCAGCCCTTCTTTGTCTCCTCTTTCAAGCAGTGCCTATGTTCCTCTGCAAATCACCCCAGCTTCTTTAGAGACAAGGTAGCTGGTGGCTTCCCCTCTTCCTTTAACCCCTTGGCCTCAGCCAATTCTATTCGAACCTGTGGCTAGAACAAAACACCACAGTGCCACAGATTCTGTAGCCATGGCCCTGACTTTCCACTACAGACACAAGCTAGAAAAGTCACCCATCAATCAGACTTTCAGAATGAGAACCATATTCAAAAGCCCAGAGAGAAGTTATAGTTTAAAAGAAATCCTTGGAAGCCTGGGTGGCTCAGTTGGTTAAGCAGCTGCCTTCGACTCAGGTCATGATCCCAGCGTCCTGGGATCGAGTCCCACATCGGGCTCCTTGCTCCGCAGGGAGCCTGCTTCTCCCTCTGACTCTGCCTTCCACTCTGTCTGCCTGTGCTCGCTCTCGCTCGCTCTCTCTCTGACAAATAAATAAAATATTTAAAAAAAAAATAAAAAATAAATAAATAAAAGAAATCCTCCCACCTGTGAAGCTGAGAAGCCCCTTGTAATCCTTTCTGTCCAAACAGCAGCCCTTCCTTTGTTGAAATGTTCAGTAACTCTGGATTTGCCTCTACTGGGCTTACATGACAAGGCCCTAGAAAGCTCCAAATGGCAAATAGAAATCTCTACATCCCAGGTGGTGACTGAGCATCATAAAAAGTGTTTCTTCTAAAAAGGTTGTTGCGTCGCAGGCTCCTGGATGGCTCAGTTGGTTAAGCTTCTGCCTTCGGCTCAGGTCATGATCCCGTGTTCCTGGGATCCAGTCCCACATCTGGCTCTCAGCGGGGAGCCTGTTTCTCCCTCTGCCGCTCTCCCTGCTTATGCTCTCTCTCTCTCTCTGACAAATAAATAAATTTTTTTTTAAAGATGGTTGGATAACTGTGAAAGATAAGAATTCCTTGAGATAGGTCATACCCAAGTGTTCCTTCCCCAGATGGTCTTCTCTTGCTCAGGTCCATCTTGGGAACTGACGAGGGTGGGAGCAGGTGTGCTCAGGCCAAAGCACAGGCATGCAGATGGGAAGGTGTAGTTGGGAGCAACTTCCCAGATCGTGACTTTGATCTGGTCAGCCACCTTCTTTGGCTGAGGCTCTTGGGAAGTCACTTGGTTCCACCCCCTACCCCCCTACCCCCACAACGCTGCTCTCATTAAAATGGAGAGTTACACATTTCCCTTCCAGGCCTCGGCTGGGATAGGCTCCACCACCATAAGATCCCCTGCAAAACTTCAGAGATCCACTCGGTTTCAGTTCTTGGAAGCCTGGATGGCAGTTCAGGGGTCTGCCTGGAGTGAGATGACGACGTTACCTAGCAGGTGCTGCGGTCCTTGAGTCAGTGCTCCCTATGTCCATCCTGGCTTTGGTGACTTCTGGGAGGAGCTGTTCCCACCGCATGCACTGCTGGGAGTGGGCCAAGTGTTGAGGAAACAGATTCAGTGCCCTTCAGGCCAGCCCTCTTGGGTTGGTGGGAGATTTTTGAGGTGGGATGGGGGAGGAGGACCCAGTCATTTGATTCATTTGCCAAAAATGAGAAAGAAGTGGCTTCAAGCAGTGCTCAGCAAATGAGGGCAAGTCCCCTAGAGTCTACTGGCCTCTAGCCCCTATCCTGGAGCCAGGGATCAGCTTGGAAAAGTCCCCAGGACCAGGGCCAAGGACAGGCACTTACTCTGGGGCACCTATCAGAGGCAGTGCGGCATCCGGAGTTTTGGGGGCACTGTCCAGTGGAGTCGGGGTTATCTCCTCAACCTCTGCCATCTGCTAGGGTAACCCCCATCTCGTGTGGCTGGCAGCCTCCCTGTGCTCTGTAGCCCTTGTGGAGATTCCAAATGACACTCCAAAGGCGCCTCCCTTCACGGCCTGCAAGGAGAAACGTGGGACCTTGGCCCAGCGGACTGCTGCTGGGGGGGCAGAGACCGGGATGGAGGCACGGAGGGATGCCAACAAATAAAGGCTTTCCTGGAGGAGGGCACCACATGATTTCTGTGGCCCCTTAAGTGTGCTGGCAACAGGCAACAGGCAGCTATAAGCTGGGTGTTCCCTTCTCAGATGGAGAGGAGGCTCAGGGGAGTGGGTGAGACACCAGTCACATCACATGTGGTGCTACATGTTATATACATGGTGAATAGCGACCCCTGGAGTTGTGCTCGGAGGTGGCAGTAGGGACAGACCCAGGAGAGGTGGGGATGGGGTGCTTGGATGGAAGGAGAGATCGGGAAGGGCTCCCGATCTCTGAGACACCAGAGTAGGGACACCAGGCCGGACTCCAGATCCTCGGGTCTGGGGATGAAGTAGAGGAGTGGGGAGAGGGTGTGAGGGGGCCTGGAGGGCCTGAATTCCCCCTACTTCACATCCTGCCAAGGGGCGGTTCTGGGCTGAGGTTTGTATCAGGGGGCAGAGGATTCTGCTTTTTGGGGATTGCCCTATCCCACAGGGAGACAGGCACCAGACAGAGACCCAATAGGACGGCAGCCACGCAGCGTCCCCACCCTGCTGTCCCAACGGGGGTCGGGGTCAAGGGTTGTTGTTGTTGTCTCATCCAGAAAAAAATACATTTAATGTCTATAAAGGTGCAGTATGAGTCATTTCACGGAATGTCTAGGCCCCTTCATTGGCAGCAAACAAACTTTCCAGCCCTCTTTTGAGGAAGCCATCCAACTCGGCTGCTGCTGCTGGCTTTGTATGTGAGAGAGAGTGTGTGTGTGTGGGTCTTCGTGCGGGATGGGTCTCCATGGGGTCTTGTCTGCCTATGTGGGTGTCCATGTGGGTCTCTCAGATGTGAGTGAGGGCGCAATCACGGCAGGAAGGTGGGGTGTGTGTGTGTGTGTGTGTGTGTGTGTGCGCGGGCACGCGCGTGCACACATGCATGTGTGTGAGCTTGACTCTTGGATGTGAGTGGCAAGTCCCCTCGTGTGTGTGTGTGTGTGTGTGTGTGTTTGTGGGCGTGTGTGTGTCTGCAAGGCAGCATGGTATGTGAGCCTGTGTGTCTGAGGGTGTCTACGTGTACATTTTTTGCCTCATCACTGCCAAATTATCTTCCCATCTCTCCCCTCCGAAGTGAAGGGCTGGCCGAGGGAAGCTAGTGATCCAAAAGGGGGGCAGCTGGGGAGGGAAGAGGGACTGGAGGAAAACCAAAGCAATTCCACTCGTCGGAGGAAAGTGTCAGCCAAGGATGAAACTGAAACCGAGGCACCAGCACTCTGGGATCGTCCTGGGGCTTCGGTTCCTCCCACTCCCCCGCCCCCTCCAGCGGGCTGTGGAGATTAGTCAGCCTGAAATTCCCATTCCTACAGCCTGGACTTGGGGGCTGAGGCTGTAAGGCTGGGCTAGAAATTGGCCTGTGGTTAGCACGTGACCCCATTAGCGCCCATTATCACATTAACACAAATTAGTATATCAGATCCTCTCCCAGTCACCTAGTGGGGCACAGGGCCAGGCTGGAGGGAGAGGCCACAGCTCAGGCCCTGCTCCGTGGAGGAGAAGCCAGCATGAGGGCATCAGGGGAGTGGACAGGCTGAGGACTGCTGCAGGCCCGGTTAGGGACCGAAAGGGGATAGAGACATCAAGTTTGACACGATGATCCTTTTCCTAGGTCGTGCTCTGGGAGGAGACACCTTGGGGAGGGGGTTAGTTGAAAGGAGGGGGTTTCCAGGAATAGCTGGGCACCGCCCTGTAGGAAGGAGGCCCGGACTCTGAGGTCTGGGCAGGAGACAGACGGTATTTCTCCTGGCACACAGTGAAACACAGTGAAACGTTTAGGATCCTTCGGGTTGGTTTTTCTTTCTTTCTTTTTTTTTTTTTTTTTTTTTAACCCCTTTCCTCTTCTTTATGGAAAATCCTAAGGATAACTTTCTCAGATGGCTTTGGACATCCTGAAAGCAGGGGAGCTGGACTGACTGACAGAGGAGAAGAGGCACCCAGAACACTAGCACAGTGCATGGCTTTGATGTCTTGGCACAGAAATGGGAGATAAACCCTACCCATATATTTCTATGTTAAGTTGTATCATGGGAATAGCCACTGGAGCCTCTGGAAAGGTTGAGGCTGCAGCCCCCAACAATTTTTTTTCCAGCTTAAATGTGTCTGGCCACAGGTTATTTTTGTGCCTTGATACTTTTAATATGTTAACTAAAGAGCCACCACAGAACCATGAACCAACACGGGAAGGTCAGCAGCGTCATGACTTGTAGAGCTCAGGGTCTGCAAGGAGGTAGAACACAAAGCTCTATCTACTGAGAACAGGGTTGTAAGTTTGAGCCCCAAATGGGCCTCTTAGCTTTTTTTCTTCTATAGCTGCCAAAGACTGAATTGAGACGCGCAGAATCCCTAACCATCGCTTTACAGGCTTACATCCAGCCCAAAGCTGAACCCCTGCCCCTCATCTAGGCTGAGTCCTGGTTCCAGACTGCACCCCAGCCCCAGCCCTAGTCTATCCCGGTGCAGGAGATGCATTCTGGGTCTCAGGAGAGCCAGGCTAGAGAGTGGCTGTTCAGGGAAACCCACCCCCAACGCCCCGAGACGCGACTCAAAGTTTCCATTCTACTGCCCGCGGGTCAAGAGAGCCATCCCGGGAGAGGAAAGACGGCCCCTAAACCACAATCCCTTTGCTGAAGGTGAGCCGCCCCAAGCTCTGCGGGGCCGGGGAGGTGGCCCAAGGGACTATTAAGAAGCACGCAGGAGCCAGCCCCATGCCGCGGCGCTAGCGCAGCAGGTCGGATCTCCGGACTCTCCCGCCACTTCCGTGGGAGCGCGAGGTCCGAGGGCCAGTGGAGGTTCTGGCTGCCCCTCCCGCCTTTCCCTCGCCTCCCCCACCGCCCCGCCCGGCCCCTTTCTGGGCTCGCGCGCCTCCCAGCCCCGATCCGCTCAGGGGCCGGGGCTCCACCCCCGACCCCCCAGCAGTGCGCCCAGGGCGCCTCTGCAGCGCCACCTGCAGGCGGAACGCGCGCAGCGCGGCGTCTCGGGCCGAGGCGGGAACTGGCGACCGTGAGGGTGGAGGAGGAGGAGAGGAGAGGTCGGCTCCTCTGCCCGGGAGCTTTCCTGGCCCGCGCGCGGCCTCCCCTCGCCATCCCAGCCCCGAGCGACCTGGCCCCTCTGAGCTCTGCCCCGCGCCCTGCCCGGCGCCGACGGCCAGGGCTCCGACCTTCCACTCCGGCTGCTGCACTCTGAGCGGCCTCCTGCCCCGGGCGCCTCTTCTCGGGAAGCAATGAAGTCACACTGAGCCCGCTCCGCTGACTCATGAGAATCCTCCCCCCTCCCCGGCACACCCCTTGAAACTTCCCCCTCAATCCCTTCTTTCCTGCTCCCGCCCCCCCTCCTCCCGTCCCATCAGGCGAGTAGGGGCGGCTCCGGGAGGACTCCCGGGGAGGACTCAGTGAGGCAGCTGGGAGAGAAGTGGCCGGCGAGAGTCCCCACGGAGACATCCGTTTTTCTGTCCCCACCTGGCCACTCCACGCTCTTCTGGGGCGCACAGGGAATGTCCTGGGGGAGCTGAATGTTTGCAACCTCCCGCAGAGCTCCCACCATGGTATTCTTTTGTAATTATCCACCTCACATTGTGCGCGCCTGCTGAGAGCGGGGCGCCCCGGGACCTCCTTCCCTCCTCTGGGCCCGGAGTTCACCTCGTAGCTGAGGTCTCTTTGGAGCCTCCTGTTGGGATGAACGAGGGCTTGCACCACCAAAGGGACAAGTGTAGGGTGTTCTGAGCTGTGAGCTGCCCTCCATCCCTGCATTAAGTCAAGCTGATGTCTTGAAAGGTCACTGTGGCCCTTTCTCCTAGGACTCGGCACTGGCCCAGTCCAGGTGGAGGTGGGAGCGACTTTGAGACCAAGGATTCCCTGTTCCCAGCACTCCCCGCCTCCCCCCACCCCCACTGTGCGGCTAGTTTGAGGACTCCCACTGGAGTAGACCAGAATCCCCTGACAGTTGTTTGGGATATGAGTCTCAACAAAGTGGCTGAGGGCCTCAGGGCCTGATCGGAGAAGGCTTCAAGCTGGAGGGGCTCTGCTGGCCTCCCTGAAACACCTAAAACTCCCCTTTCACCCTGGTGGGGCAGTGATCCTTAAGCATTCTTGTCCACCCAGCAAATCATGGTGCTGGATTTTCTTACCTTCCCTTTACACAGTTTCTAGCTGTCTCTATGCTTAAGAGCTGGGTGGTAAAGCTTGCAAGCTTCCTGGCTCTCTTGTCAGCACTTGGGGACATGGTTCTGCCAAGGCCATAACCAATGTGAAAATGGCCATGGACCAAGAGCAAAGTGGGTGTATAGGCTGGTTTAGGGCCTCAGGCCTTATGTGGCACGAGAGACAGTGTTATGAACTCTTCTGTCAGCATCAGGGTGATGGCTACTCTGGGTTATGGTGGCTTTCCAGTCACCAGCTCTGCAGGGTGTGTTTGTTGGCAATTGGGAACCATTAAATGGTTGGGCAGAGATGTATGTGCTCAGATCATGGCTAAGAATAGTCCTTCCATAAAACTTTGCTGGGGGTAATTCTGGGCTTGAAGTCAACATTTTTTAGGGGCGGAAGGATGCCACCTTTCCTGGAGCCCAGTTTTTAGTCTGTCAACCTCTCCATGGAGAACAAATAAGGCAAGGTGCAATTTCTAGGGGTCATAGGGTTTCTGGCTGTAACTTGCTGGATCAAAGAAGAATCACAAGCCATAGATTAAAAAAACAAAATCCCAAAAACCAAACCTGTAAATCTAGTTGAGCCGAAGGGACAGCAGAGGCCATGTGGGGAGACACTTGCCAAGAGTTTTGAGTCCTATTAGCGTCTGCTCTAGACCTTAGAGATGAAAGACAACTGAGCCAGTGGCAAGGTGAACACAGTCCCGCGCACGCTCCTGAGAGACTTTTCTATACACAGGAGGTTCGAACTGAGAGTAGAGGGATAATCTAGTTTGTTCCCCTCAGTTTACAGATGAAGCTACGGAGACCTAGGTAAGTAGCTGCCCCGGGCCATTCACGTCAAACAGCAGTGCTGGGACTCAGAGCCAGGAATGCTCTTTGCACTGTGCTCCACGGCTGGGAGAAAAAAACCAAAAACAGAAACATGGGCAGAGAGCACTTATCGGAACCTGAGGAAGACACACAGGGAGGAAGAAAGCAAGCAAGGGAGACTGCAGAGATTCTGAGAGGAAGGACAAAAAATGAAGGGGCTGAGGAAAAGTGAAGAGAAAGAGGTGTATTCTCTTCGGGCAAGAAGAGCATCAGTCCATCCTCTGTAATAAGCACCGTACACCGGTTCACTTCAGCACAGTAAACGTATTCATATTTCATTTGTAGAGATGACAGAGAGGATACAACCATAGGATGGAGTGCTTTGGTCAGTGAAAGAAAAGCCTAGACTAGAGAGAAGCAGACCAGTACAGCACTGTGAGGAATCGCGAAGGTCCCTTGTGAACTCTCCCAGCAGACTCCCAGCACCGGTGTTGTGGGGATGGACCCCACTGCCCCTGCCAGTGGGATCAGGTTGTGAGGGCAGGGACTACGTGTTACTCATTTTCTTATCTCCAGGGCCTACTGCACCGTGGCATGCAGTGACTGTATGGTACGTGTTTCCTAGCTGACCAATAACTGCATTCACGAGTCTGTGGATTTGTAAATTCAGCGCCCATGGTTGGGGCTCCTCCAGAAGCATCTCTGCGCTGCACGGCAAGTGCCAAGGCATCGGAGTTGGGGGGACCTGCCCGGGAAGCCAGGCACCTCTGTCCGCAGACACCAGATGCAACTCCTGGGCTTTTTTCCCAAGTGACGCACAGACCTCAGAGGCCTCACTGGGGCGTCTTGGGGAAGGCACAAGATGAGGCAAAGTTCATGAGGGACTCTGCCTGGCAATGGGCTTCTGGCAGATACATTGGTTTTTTACCTCCAAATTGCCAACGCCTACCAGCCAAAGAGCACCAGGACCCTCCTGGGGTTGGACAAGTTAGGGCTACTGCTCACTGCAGTCCAGGGAATGCACACCATGGGGAAGCACAGGGTGTGTCGGGAACAGGGTACCAGGAACGGTTTATTAGAAATTTGGGCCAGGCTGGGTGACTTGGGGGAGGGCTGAAGGAAGCAGGGCTTTACTTTGGATTGGATGCTGTCAAGAAGCTCGAAATCATCCAACAAGTAGGTGCCTTATTCGATACATTTTACCCCCTAGGAGGGCAGACGAGAGTGAGGCCCAAGTGGTAATTGGTAAGGCAGCAGCAATCGCTCACATGAGACGGTATGGGGGTGGGCGGGTGTTGGTCATCTCTGTGGTTTGGGCAACGTTCATGTTTTTGTCTGTGTTCACACATGATTATGAAGTGGCCTTGTTTTCGTCTGCATCCAACCATGGTCAGAGTGGCTGTGTGCAATGCTAACATCTTGTGAATCTGTTTACATTCAATAGAGTACCCTGGCCTAACGGTGAGCACCAGGCCCTTCGGAGCAACACCACTGCCTGCTGACAGTCCCAGGCCAACCTCCAGATGTCAGGGGCTGCATTTCTCTTTCTCAAACTATCCATTTGGAGATGATCCCTGTTTTCCAACCAGGGCTTGGCAGTCCAGTATCTAAATATTTCGACCCTCCCTGTACTCTGACCCAGTCACACCCATCTGTAGAACCAGCCAGGCAAGGGAACGTCATCACTGGCTTGGGCTGTGTGTCTATGTGTGTGGTTTTGTGTACATGTGTCTGTGCCCGCCAGAAATTCCCTGATAAGTTGGGAAAGAGGCCAGAGCGGGGGTGGGGGTGGGGGGTGTTCTACTTCACCTCTAGGCACAGCAGGCCTTGCCCTCTGCTCAAGAGAGCAAGGCACTGGGGTTGGGTCCCAGCAATCTCCAGGGAAGTAAGGGTGCCCTGCTTTAGGTGGAGTCAGGGAAGGACAGAGGGATATTGTGGCAGCCAAACTTTAGAGGAGCGGGAAAGGGAAGGGGTAGGGGTGGAAGGGAGGGGAGTGTTCCTTTGTATAAATGGGTCTCTAGAGAAGCCGTGGATTTTTCTTCAAGGAAGCAGCCTGCAGTAGGTCACTGTGGATCCCCACCCCCATCCCTTCTGCTTTAAGCCTCTTGTCTCCCAAATGGGCCCTGTTGATTAGAACAACAACAAAGTCATGTATGTTGACCTCATCCTCCACTAAGAGGCTTACTCTGACTCCTTTCCAGTCAAACATACTTCCTTCACTCAGGTCCATCTGTCCAGCTGAAGTGTGAGCGCGTCTCCTGGGTGCCTCAGAGGCACTATGATGTGGTGTCAAGGTGCCATCAGACAGCATTCGTAAAATGGAAAAGAAAAGTGAAATTGAAGTCAGGAGGGTGGGCTCCAAACACCCAGCATTTTGGCAGAGCCCCAAGCCTTCTCTGCAGGGCGTGGCTGGCCCTGAACTGCACTGTGCGGTGGCCCAGCTGCTCCCAGCAGCTCTCAGGGGCCAGAACTCGACTGGTCCTGCCCTTCTTCTGTCTGGTTAGAAAAAGGTCTCTGCAGTCCTTGGGGGCCTGGACAGATCAAACGTGTCCTGGATATCTGTGGCAAGTCTCAGCAGCGGGTGAAGTAATGGGGGTCTGATAACCTGGATTACAGAGAACAGAGGTTCCAAGGCAGAGGGTCGTTTTTGCAGCAAGCCCTGTTATCTAGCATCATCCAACCAAGCGACGAAGGACTTGTTCAGGACTCCGTTGGGGTTTGGGGGGATGGGGCACATTATCCTCATTCTGAGAAAAACAAAAAAAGTCTCTGTTCTGGGATAGCTTACTACTGATTCAGGGAGTGAACCTTAATGATGCGGAGAATGACTTAATGAACAATCAAGTTCAAAGGTAGTAGGTGCAATTGGAGTTCAGACATGAAATCATGCACGGGCACTAATCCAATTGATACCACGTTACCAAGGTGCAATTTCATCTGGGCCTTGGGAGGTGAGCAAGAGGGGATAGGTGAAAGGGAGCAGTGATGACATTCCAGATGTGGTGAGCACGAACAGTTTAAGGGTGTGAATAAACCAGATGTGTATGTGTGCATGAGTCTGTTGTGGGGAAGGAGGCGGGATGGGGACAGGAGGGCTGAGGTCGGGAGCTCTGTGGGACTTTGGACCTGGTATGCTTGATGACAAGGAGTCACTGTACATTCTTCACCTGGGGGTTGGAGGCACAGCTGGGAGGCCATGAACTAACTGACGCTTTAGGAAGTGGTCTAGCAGGGTGCCTGGGTGGCTCAGTCCTTAAGCAGCTGCCTTCAGCTCAGGTCATGATCCCGGGGTCCTGAGATCGAGTCTTGCATCGGGCTCCCTGCTCAGGGGGAAGCCTGCTTCTCCCTCTCCCACTCCCTCTATTTGTATTCCCTCTCTCGCTGTCTCTCTCTCTCTGTGTCAAATAAATAAAATCTTTAAGAAAAAAGGAAGTGATCTAGCATCAGTAGTTGACTGAGGACGGTTGCTCTGGCTGATCTCCATTCTTGGTGTGTCCACAGTAGTTTGTGTCTTTTTATGGACACATCTGTACGATACTCCTGTGTTCACGTGTCTGCCTTCCTCAGAAGCCAGGAGTTCCTGAAGTGGCCATGTTTCCTTCATCTTCCTATTCTGACATCTACCTGACTCACAGCAGGCAGTCAAGGAACACTGACTAGATGAATAAATCATTTCATTTTACTTAGCTGAAGTACAGTGACATGCTATACAAGGATAACAACTGTCAAAAAATTAGACTAAATTGCACATACGACTAAAGAAAGACAAATTGCAATTTGATCTTTTAAAAGAGGATTTGTGAACTGCTTCAGGATCTTAGAACCACAGCCGTCTTTGTAAGTAGCAATGAGCACCACAGAATCAGTCCTATTTCATAGGCTGCTCAGTGAGTTTTCAACATATGGATGTGGATGCGCCATGGATCAGATCATATTTCACTAAACCTGCATACATAGTGAGAACCTGTCCTAGTGCAGCTATTTCTTTTTTTAAAAAGATTTTAAGTAGGGGCACCTGGGTGGCTCAGTGGGTTAAAGCCTCTGCCTTCGGCTCAAGTCATGATCCCAGGGTCCTGGGATCGAGCCCCGAATCGGGCTCTGCTCGGCGGGGAGCCTGCTTCCTCCTCTCTCTCTGCCTGCCTCTCTGCCTAGTTGTGATCTCTCTCTCTGTCAAATAAATAAATAAAATCTTTAAAAAAAAAATTTAAGTCATCTCTATACCCTATGTGGGGCTCAAACTCATGACCCTGAGATCAAGACTTACATGCTCTTCTCACTGGGCCTGCTGGGTGCCCCAAGATTTGATTTTTAAAAGTTCATTTGAAATTTTATTTTATTTTATTTTTTTAAAAGATTTTATTTATTTATTTGACAGACAGAGATCACAAGTAGGCAGAGAGGCAGGCAGAGAGAGAGGAGGAAGCAGGCTCCCCGCCGAGCAGAGCCCGATTCGGGGCTCGATCCCAGGACCCTGCGATCATGACCTGAGCCGAAGGCAGAGGCTTTAACCCACTGAGCCACCCGGGCGCCCCTCATTTGAAATTTTAAAAAAATGAGTTGATTTATGAAACCCTCACTTCTGTTCTCAGGAAATCATCTGTAGAATGAGGTGTGTCTATAAGCCTATTTTCGGCAAAAAGGGTGAGGGAAGAGCAGATTTCCAGTTTGAGGGACGGGGCATGAAGGATCGAGAGACGGGAGTTGAGAGATGACAATCCCTCAAGGATTCAGTCTCCAGGCTTAGCCATGAAGCACCAGGTCTCTGCACCCTTGTTTCTTCGGCAGTAAGTGCCCTTTCTGGCCCCTGGCGGGTCCAAGCCCGTTCTGAGCGGGACGACAGGAACTGTTCCAGGTAAAGCAGAGTCTGCTCCATGTGTTTCTGTGTTCACTCATTTAACAGTGGATGGGGCCAGAGACACATTCAGGGAACTGAAAGCAGCTGAACGTGGAGCAGGGAATACGAGGCTGAGAAAACTCATGCACTTGGTAAGAACTCCAGTGTGCTTGTTCGCTGAGATGCACAACTTTCCTCCCCTCGCCCACCCGTTCCCTTTCAAAGAGAACAGAATTTAATTTAGAAGAATCAGGTTTTATTTAGTGATGTGAACATTAAGAATCTGCCTACATGGTTGAGATATTCACAAAGGACTTTACCATTCAAACTCATACATACAGAGGAAGTGTGCTGAATAAAAAATGCTCCTTTACTCATCCGAGCTGCTGTCAGGGACAGCAAAGTGCTTGCCTGTTGCACTGGGGGGCTTCAGTCTTCATGAATGTTGAAGAGTTTGGCTACTTCATTGAGATCTTCATGTTGCTCACCGTCCTTAATGATCTGAGGGAGAGAGGAACAGTGGGTCACTGGCTTGCTTTGTGTGCGCCAGGCCAGCCTGCACAATGGGGGGGGCCTGGGCCAACGCCCACATCGCCCTGGGAGCTGTGGGAATAGCCCTCTGTTAACCCCAAATGAGTGTATGCCAACTCCCTGGCCACCCAGCCAAGTCCTAACTAAAAACGAAATGCTCCCGAGCCAAGGCTACACCTTTGTTCTGCTTAGGCACGGTCTGACCCAGGTGGACAATGCACAGCAGGGCACCCGATGACGTCCCGGGCGTGTTTTCCGGCCCACAGGTCCCATCTTCCTCAAGGAGCTCTGATGAGTACCCACCTTCCTTGCTATTGGCATTCGGTTGAAGATGTTCCACAGCACGATCCCTACCACCACTTTGTCCCTGAGGTAGAAGATGACACCTTTGCCGTAGTCCTCCCCTTGGGCAGGGGCCTGGGGGACTGCAGGACTGCTGGGAGGAACGGCGATCTCTGAGGCCTCAGACTCTGTCTCACTCTCGGAGCGGATACCAGTCCCTGTGGCCAATCCCCAGAACAAACAAAATCAAAATGAGAGTCAGTTATGAACTTAGGAAATTCTAGAAGGCAAGTATCTTTCGACACCTGCTTCAAGCTGCTCCTAGAGGATTTGTTTTTATGCCCCCGTAGTAAGCACTTAGAAAGTAAAGCCTTCTCCAGCTCCTCTCCATTGGCAAAGCCGACAAAAGCTCTTCCTTGCCGGCCCCAGGGCACGGCGTCAGTCTGACCCAGAACTTGCCTCCCTTACCATTTCTTTTTTTTTTTTTTTTTAGGATTTTTATTTATTTAGTTGACAGGCAGAGATCACAAGTAGGCAGAGAGGCAGGCAGAGATCACAAGTAGGCAGAGAGGCAGGGAGCCTGACGCGGGGCTCGATCCCAGGACTCTGGGATCATGACCTGAGCCGAAGGCAGAGGCTTAATGCACTGAGCCACCCAGGCGCCCCGCCATTTCATTTTAAATGTATGTGTGGATTATTTCCTGGTATCTGGATTTCTTCAAACTGCAGAAGACTTGCTCTTATCCTCTGAGGAACATTTGAGAGCTGCACGATTCAGTACAGTAGCCACTAGCCACAAACAGCAATTTCAATTAAAATTCGTTAAAAGTTAATGAAAATTTAATCAATTTTAACCAAAATTGAATCAAATGTAAAATTCAGTACTCATTTGCACGAGCCACATTTCAAGTGCTAAAAAGCCACATGCAGCTAGGGGCTAAGGTAGTGGGCAGAGCAGAAAGGTCCACTGGACAGTGCTGCTAGAGAGGCCCTCTGGCCAAAGCAGGACAGCGCACTTCCATATGGAAAAACGAAGCGGAGGGGTTTCCTCCTGGGGAGGGGGCATGCTGTCCTCTGAGAACTGTCAGGCTGGCTCTGAACAATTCTGCGCAGGATACAGAGTAGTGCCCCAGAGTTTCTAAGTCCCCGGTTCCCTCTCCTGGATCCGCTTCTCTGGAGAGCGCCAGATGAAGGAGTGGGTGTATGTCATCCACCTGGATTACACAGGAAAAGGACCTCCATGTCCTTATAATGTCTTGTTCTCTCCTTCAAGAACAACCTGTTCTTGGGACGACTCTGACAAGAGGACATGGAGGCTAAGTAACTTCAGCTGGGGTCATGGAAGGAAGAGAGAACAGGTCTAAGAGTTAATGAAAGAGTCATGTGTGGGAGAGAAGTTCATTCCTTGAGAGATGCCTCCCATCTGAAGAAAACCTGGCACTAAGACATGACAAATGGAATTACAGGCAGCTCAAGAATTACTCAGCCCAGTTTTTCACTGCCCAGGGTCTGTGGAGAATAACAGGTCCTACACTAAAGTTCTTGGGATTAGCAGGAGACTAATAATAATAAGGATAATAAAAAATTAAAAAATAAAAATCGCAAAAGTTCCGGTTTTCTTCAGTGCACAGAGCTTCCCAGTCCCTCGAGGCAAACTAAACCAGTGTCGCCGAGAGAGCCACTGCCCGGAGGCTAGGATGAACACCCACCACATCTGAGTCTACGCTCGGACCAGGATACCTGATTTTGCCAGCTCTCAGACCACCAAAGAGTGAGGACTACGGGTTGGGTTTATTTTAAAGCACAACATGAAGAAAGGCTTTCACTGACAGTGCCCTCTGGTCAATACAGAAACCCCTTGTTCAGGAGAATTTGGACCAGCGCTTCTCAACACTCTACCCAGAGAATTAGTTGGGCTTCCTTACCTGACTGCTCTGTGGCAGATTTTGGGTTGTCTTGTGCAGTTGCTTTTGCAAACACACCGACTGTGGGCAAACTACTGTCCACAAGACCAATAGCTTCGTAGCCAACGTCGGGACCCAAATCACTCCTAAGGAAGGAGAGAGAAGAGGGTGTTTTGTCAAGAGGCTGCAAAGAATGACACGGTGGTACATTTTTTAATTTTTTCTAAGACACCACACTTTGGTTCATGCCAACCAAAGAACTTGGTTTGTGCAGCAAGGGAAATGCCAAACTGATCGGTCTGCTTGCCAGGGCATCTGGGGACAATGGTGAGAAAGCATTCCTATCCCAAAGCAGCTTTAATTTTCCTTAAAAAGCCATTATACTTATCACATACCATACGATGATCTACACTTTCGGAAATTTATCCATGCCTTTACCCACTGGGGGGTGAAGGGTTCTTCAAATTTACTATTCACCACTTTCTTTCAACTCAACCTAAAACTGCCTTTCTGATGCTTTAAAGGGTACTCCGTATTTACAGAACTCAGAATCTGAGATCTTTTACAGTTTCATCAATGGACAGTATTTCCTCTGAGACTTCATTTTCAAGGTTTTATTTTAATCTTCTTGGAAACTTTTCCTATCATCATCACACAGTTTTTACTATGCCAGGAACTTCCAAGAGTATTTGTGGCACAGACACACGATGGTTTTGTAATCACGTGAGGCTACTACTCATGGTTTTGTTTCTGGTGCTCTACCTTTTGGCATCATTCAGTAAGTAAGTCAGTAAGTAAAATTTAACGGCAGTGGACATACCGTGTTACACTCATTTCAAGTGTATAACTTAGTGATTTGATGGTTTACACACTGTGCAGTGCTCACCACAGGCATAAGCTACCGTCTGTCCCCTTATGATGCTTACTTGAATATCGTGGACTAAATTCCTTATGCTCTGCTTTTTATTCCCACGTTGTCTTTTCTTGACCACAGAAGCTCACTGGACTGGTATCTTCAGGGAACGGTCTACAAGGACTTCCTGGATGCTGGTCTGGAGACCTAACTGAAAATTATCTAGCTATGGACTCTTTTGTTCCTAACTGCATTATCTTATAGGTGTTGACCCTGAAACCCAGCTGTTATGATTCTGCTGCCTGCTCACAAAACTGTGTGTGATTTTCCTGAAATGTATTCTCACCAGCTGAAAATTTTCCCCAATAGAAACTGCCTAGAGGCTTCTGAAACCGTGAAGTTTTTTATGTATCCCACCTTTCAACGAGAGGAGAGTGTGCCAAGTAAGGTCAATGCCAGCACTCAGGAATGTCCCTTGCTAACTTTTTGCTATCCAGACAACGGCCTATAGATGCCTGACTTTGAAATGCTGGTCTTGAATGGGCTGTCTAATGTAATCTCTACACCCAACATGGGGCTCAAACTCATGACCCCACGATCAAGAGTTGCATGTTCCACTGACTGAGCCAGCCGGTTGCCCATGGACTGTCTTCTGACAGTACGTTGGGCTCATTAGCACCAAAGAACAAATGACAATACAGTGCCAGCTCTAGCTAAGAGCACACATTTGTACTGCCGACCATAGCTCAAAACCCCAAGCTGATTTTACCAGAAGTGCTGATGACGCCTCCACTCATTCACCTGTAAGCTTAACTTACAGGTGGGGCCTTCTACCAGAAAGCTGCTTTGGTGTAGAATGCATGGGAACATGATGGAAGTCTTCTCCTCTCTGTATGAGGCTAACTGGCCCACATGGAAACCAAACTGTAACTCTGGTTCCATTACTTCTGTGTTCTAACCAGTTCAGTCCATAAAGCACAGAACTATTACCAGAACATCGACTGATGCCAGTATGGCTTAGCAGCTCCAGTCATATTTTCTCCGGCCAATCTTCCACTCACAACAGCGTGATCATGGTGCTCTACCCGCCTCCTACCCAATTTTATATCATAGAAGCATGCAGCATCTCCTGCCTTTGAAAACAAACACATACATGAGCACATGGTAAATAAAAACAAAAACAAAGACAGAACATACATTTCGAGGGCTTAAAAAGAGCCCTTGTGCTGTTAACTAATTAGTGTTTTCTATTTACAGGCCAGAATTGCACCCATACTTACTAAAAAAAGTTGAGATTCCATTTTTAAAAAACTATTCTATGCTAACCCCCCCAAACAAAAAACTATTCTATGCTTCCACAAAGTGCACCTCAATTTTCTATGCTGCAGCACACACCTATTTCTTCTCTCATTCTGCCCTTAGCAGAGACCGATATTTAATAACCATGACTTGCAAAACATTCTTTCCTATGCACAGAAACCAGTTTGTAGGTGTGAGACCGCCTCTCACCTAGAAATCTTTTCCAAGATAAGATTTTCTTTCGGTCATTCAGTATCTATTCCTTCATTCACCAAATATTTATGGAAAACTTATTTCTGTACAAAGCATTATACTGTCTGGGTGGCTGAGACAAACCTGACCTCCACGTTGCCCACAAAGAGCATATAACCTAGTTGAGGAAGATGCAGCATCGTTCCTCACTGGAGTGCAATGCAGGGTACCACGTGACAGGTACAGATCAAGCAGAGAGAGCCTCTGGCTGGAGGTGAACAAGGCCAACTTCCCTAAGGATGTGGCACGTGAGTGCTCTAACCCTTTGTGGCTATTCAGATTCCCCCAGGGCAACCTCAAATATCCAGCAGCATGTGAACAATGCTGAAATAAACTATGAAATCCACTTGGTGGTCTATTATACAGTCTTTAGGATCTGAAGCAACATGGAAAATACCTTAGAATGGTATAAGTAAAAAAAAAAAAAAAAAAAGAATGGTAAGTAAAAAGGAAAAGAACACAAAGGTTTACTGTAGTACACTCACCATGACCATCTATAACAAAGGGAAAAAAAACCTATTCAGAAGAAAATGAAGGGAGGGAAATACACCAAAATATTGGTGGCTGCTGTAGGTGATTCCCCCCCTCTTTTTTTTCTTCCCCCTTTCTCATTCTTGTCTATGTCTTCTATATTGAATGCATATTGCTTTTTTAAAGATTTATTTATTTTAGAGAGGTGGGGAGGGGGCAGAGAGGGAGAGAGAGCCTCAAGCAGACTCCCCATAGAGCAGGGAGCCCCATGCGGGGCTCAATCTCACAACCCCGAGATCATGACCTGAGCCAAAATCAAGAGTTGGATGCCCAACGGACTAAGCCACCCAGGTACACCTACATAGTGCCTTTTTTTTTTTTTTTAAGATTTTGTCTATTTATTTGAGAGAGAGAGATACAGCAAGAGAGGGAACATAAGCAGGGGGAATGGGAGAGAGAGAGAGGCAGACTTCCCGATGTGGGAGCAGGGAGCCCGATGTGGGCCTTGATCCTAGGACCCTGGGATCATGACCTGAGCCGAAGATAGACAATGACCCAGCAACCCAGGTGCCCCTACATGTTGCTTTTATAACAAATTTTTAAAAATCCAGTATATTCTAGGCACACATGGGTGGCTCAGTCTGTTAAGCATCTGATGTGTGATTTCAGCATCAGATTTATTTATTTTTAATTTTTTCAATTTATTTATTTTCAGAAAAACAGTATTCATTATTTTTTCACCACACCCAGTGCTCCATGCAATCCGTGCCCTCTATAATACCCACCATACCCACCACCTGGTACCCCAACCTCCCACCCCCCCACCACTTCAAACCCCTCAGATTGTTTTTCAGAGTCCATAGTCTCTCATGGTTCACCTCCCCTTCCAATTTACCCCAACTCCCTTCTCCTCTCTATCCCCCCTTGTCCTCCATGATATTTGTTATGACTGGAAGAGATTATGCTGAGTGAAATAAGGCAAGCAGAGAGAGTCAATTATCATATGGTTTCACTTATTTGTGGAGCATAACAAATATCAGGTTCCTAAGATTTAGCCCCAAGACAGGCTCTGCACTCAGCAGCAGGGACTCTGCTTAGGACTCTCTCTCTTTCTCCCTTTGCCCCTTCCCCTGCTTATGCTCTAAAATAAAATAAATCTTAAAAAAAAAAACCCAGTACACTTTATCTTTAAAAAAAAAAAAAAGCTTTGAGGGAAAAAAAAAACCTTCACAGTTCCTATGTCCTTAGTTGCAGAGTACCTAATCAAACACAATACATTTGTAATGATCTAACAATGGGGAAATTACCTCATGGTTCCTACATACTATAGTCTTGTTTGTGTCATAACAGATTTTTTAAAACAGCTAAAAATAGTGCTCAAGGATAACGAAAACTGAGTTATTTCCCCCCTTAGAGAATTTTATAAAACTGCCTCATCCTCCATTCCCTGGGCTCACTTTCGGGCAAAGCGAACAGCAGATCCATCTGAAAGCTGGGCACATGCCCATCAGGGCAATGGCGATGGCGGCTGCCAACCATAGAATGGGAAGAACTCTATTTCTGTAGGCGCACACACTGTTCATTTCCTTTTCCACTAGCTTGTGGCATGAAGCCATACCTGATCTTGTAAATCAAGCAGTGAAGTTTTTGTTCTTCATCCTCAGCCTCCAAACATTCTGCCTCTATCTGGGCAAGGTGCTACTGAGCTTTTGCACACTGCCAGGCAGACTTGCTCACGGGCTGCGGACAAGGAGCCATTCCTGCTCGTGCTGTAGCACACTTACCACCCAGATGTTGGAGCGCGCTTGGAGCTCTGCATTTACCCGGAAGCCACCAAAATCTGAGTCTATCTCTAGTCCGCCTGTCTTGGCTAACTCAACGTTGGGTTCCAAGCCCACAGCTGCCACTATGTGGTCAGTTTCTACCTGAGGGGGAAAAAATAAATAATTCAGCCAATTACCACAGTTTCCAAGTATGTCTATGGACATAGCAACTGAACATTATTTTACTAGGAACTGGAGCTTTAAAAAAAAAAAAATCACCGATTAACTTATATAATTCTGGTAAACAGATTTAAAGGTCTACTTTATAAAATTCCTCCAAACACAAATATACCCCACATCGTCAGAACAGAAAGCTGCCACCCTTGAAAGGTCTCAAAAAATCTGTGATACAAATGGGAAGGGAAAGTGGTTCACAGATGTCTACTCTGGCTCTCATCATTCTTATTTTAATGGAAGGAACAGTTCATTCAGAAAATTATGAGAGTGTTAATGGTGGCTGCCACGAAAACTACTGTTATCGAATGAAGGAATAAAAATGAGGAAAGGGGGGGGAGAGGGGAAGGTCTGGCAGCCTTCCCCTCCTTACCTTCCGGCCGTCTTTCAACTTGATGAGTAACTTGCCACCGCTGACTCCAACTGATTGCACAATAGCATTGGGAAGCACCTTAACCCCCTCTGTGAAGGCAAACAAGACCTGAGGCTGAGCCTGAGAGCGTCCCACCTTCATGACAAGAAGGGAAGGTGACTAAAGGCACCCCCATCATAAAGCCAGTAATCATCAGTACGTAGGCAGCCTTGGGGAACCACAAGAACGCACACCCACAGCTCATTTTCAGTACTTCCGGGAATTTTGTGCATCAAATTCAGAACACCTACAGGAACTTGGCTGAGTGGAGAATGGTGGAAATAGTTCACCTGCCAGGCGATATGGCATATGTCAAGGGGATTCCCAAAGAAGCCAACTTTGGATTAGGGCTCACTCAAAGGAAAGAGCAATAGCATATGGAAAGTCTCTCTACCTCGTCTGACTTTTTCCATGGTCCAGTTGCTGAGGTATTCAGGGAGGATCTTTCCCATATTTCCTTTCTCAGGGAAGAGTTGAATCACTTCTGTACCCAAAGCTCGAGCTGGGAAGAAGAAACAGAGTAGGTAGAGCAGGAGGCAGAAGCCAATCCTGCGAGGACAGGAAGAGAAGCGATGGAGTGGCAGGTAGCCAATCGTGACACACAGGGCAACGCTGTGACCTAGGCCAGAGCTACTATTCGTGGGGCACTGGGGCACGAGGGCACTGACAAGGCAAATACAACAGGTACCAGAACTAAGTGCATTACATCCAGGCAGCAGCTCAGGCTCACGCCTGTGCCTCTGGCCTGTGAACAGAAAGCACCCTCCTGAGAAGATGGCCTGATTTCACATAGCCGAAAACCGACATTGAGGAAAATGGCTGCCATCAAACATTCAAACCAGAATATATAGATCGGTTGAACTGGGAACCATCATATGTCTGAAGAAAGTGTGACTTTTACAAGGAATAAAAATTCAAATATACATACAACTCTGTAGTCTGCATTGCCCTTATCATCCCAATAACTTCCTTTCCTTAATATTTTCTTTTTTTTTAAATGATTTTTTGAAAAGATTTATCAGGGAGCGCATGGGTGGCTCAGTTGGTTAAGCGTCTGCCTTTGGCTTGGGTCATGATCCCGGGGTCCTGGGATTGAGCCCCACATCAGGTTCCCTGCTCAGCAGAGAGTCTGCTTCTCCCTCTCCCTCTGTGTGTGCCTGGACTCTCTCTCAAATAAATGAAATCTTTAAAAAAGTAAAAATAAAAGATTTATCAGATGCTTAACTGACTGAGCCACCCAGGCGCCCCTAAAGATAAAAATTTTATTTTTAAGTAATCTCTATACCCAGTGTGGGCCTCGAACTCACAATCCCCAGAGCAAGAGTCACACACTCTACCAACTGAGCCAGCCAGTCACCCCTTTAATACTTTATTTCTGAGGAGTCCTGGCTTAGAGGCTAGAGGAAGGGAAAGAAAGCATTTCTGTTCAGTTGCTCAGATGATAGCTTTTTGGTCACTAAGGGATTCCTCACGAGAACTAAGCTCAGTGCTTAGCTTTTCACCACATACATCTTTTCTTTTTTTATAAGCAAACTCTACCCCCATCATGGGGCCTGAACTCACATCCCCGAGATCAAGAGTTGCATGCTCTACCGACTAAGGCAGCCAGGCACCCCTTACCACATAAATCTTAATCAAACTCTTTCTACTGATCCTGGCAAATGCTTCCCTGGAATTTGTTAGAGCCCCAGGAAGAACAGGATATAAAACCAGAGAAAGAAAAATCGACATCACCACCCAGTACTCACCCTTTCTGCCAAGAGCGCAGGCCAGTTCGCTCCCAAGGAAGCCCCCACCGATTATCGTAATTGACTTGACTTCCCGGGAAATCTTCTCTAAGGTTCTGAAGTCTCCAATCTGCAGGATCATACCAGTTTAGTCCACTGATTTCCCAAAGGGACATAGGATAATAACAAGAAATATTTTCTGCTAGATCTTTGACATGTAATTTGCACATAAAATCTCCTTGTATGAAGTGGCTCAATTACAGCCTCTGTAACTGACGTAAATTTCTCTCTCCGCTGGAATATTCCTTCTAGCATCAGTGGTTCTCGATCGGGGGCAGTTTTGCCCCCTCTCCCTCAGGGGACATCTGGCAATTTCTGGAGACATTTCGGGTTGCCACAGCTGGGGGCAAGGACGTGCTCCTTGCAGGTAACGGGCAGAGGCAGGGATACTGCTAAATGCCCTATTTGCACAGGCCAGCCCCTCACAAGGAACGGTCATCCAGCCCAAATTGTCAATGGCGCCAAAGGCTGATAAACTGCATTTGATCAAGAATTGAAAGGATGGGGCGCCTGGGTGGCTCAGTGGGTTGAGCCGCTGCCTTCGGCTCAGGTCATGATCTCAGGGTCCTGGGATCTGGTCCTGCATTGGGCTCTCTGCTCGGCGGGGAGCCTGCTTCCCTCTCTCCCTCTCTCTCTGCCTGCCTCTCTGTCTATTTGTGATTTCTGTCAAATAAACAAATAAAATCTTAAAAAAAAATAATTGAAAGGATGATACCAGTATTCTCAAATACCCTAAGAATGCCTGGAACATTTCCGCAGGGGTCAAGAGTAAAGCACAGCCTTAAGAAACAAAGCTCCCCCTTCCTTTTTCACTTAGGTACTCAAGAGTTTTCTCCTCAAAGGCTCTGCAGTAGCATTTGCAATGCAAAATGCCAAGAGGCTATAAGGAGTTCCAATGACTCAAAAGCATCAGGAAAAAAAATACAGAAGGGCAATCGGAAGGAACTACAGCAAGCAATCAAAAACACTAGATGTATTTTTTGCCTAGGAGCTGAAAACCCTCCAGTGAGGTATTTAAGGTGCAGAGAGAGGAAGTGACTTGCTCAAGGCCAGAGACCAAGTCTCCCATAAATAGAACTCCCACCTCCCTAACTTGGGGACCACGTGATTATGCTACCTCTTCAAAAATCAAAACAATGAAAGCACTAAACAGACAATTACCTTTCTGAAAAGCGTGGTTCTACTCTTCACCTCTGCTCCAGCTCTGTCAATGGCAGACAAACTTCTTGGAGTGCCTCCTGGAAATAGGAGCAGGAAAACCCTTTTAGCTCAACAAGTGGGAAGCTAGTCCAAACAAGCCCCCCCCATGAAGTTGGCACTGTGGCCCCCTCAGCACCCACAGGGCCCAGAGGCTTTGTGTCCCTTCACCTGGCTTCTCAGCAGGCTTCTGTCAATTTCCCTGGAGAAGCCATTAGTGGGCTCTCTACAAAGGGCCCGCCCTCCCCAGAGATGGACACAAGGCTCTGTTTTTTGCTTCCCTAAATCCTTCTAGGGGCATCACCAGAAAGCATGCTATGTTCCTTTAAGGGACTGCTTCAGTCTCCTCTCTTTCTTGATTTCTGATTGGAACTGGAAAAGAAGCCATGAGGCTGTATCCCTTCCAGGGCGCAGGGCAGAGAGCAGAGGGCAAGGGCTAAGCGGGGAGAGAAAAAGGCCATCTTCTTCAATACCCATCCGTGCCCACCTTACCCAAAGGGGCAGCAAGGATACTCCAGAAAGGTTGCTGATCAGAGGCCTGTCATTAGCTAGGCTTTGCACCAAGAGAAGACACCCACTTCTTTTTCTTAAGGTTAAGTAATGCCTTCTGTACTAAAACTCAAATGAACTATACCAGGGAAGAAATCCACCTCGAGAAATAGTCAGTCACCTGTTGCAATCAGGCACTTTTCATAGGTTATCTGAGAGCCATCGTTAAGTTTCACCATGTTGCCTCTCACGTCAAGCTGTACTACCTGGGACACACACAGACAGATGAGTTAGCTTTAAACGTCTTTTTATCAAGACATAATTCACTACACACTTACCACGTTAAAGTGTACGAATCAGTGGTTTTCAGTATATTCGAAAGGTTGTGCAACCATCACCACTATAATTACAGATAATTTCCATTACCCCAAAACGGAACCCTGTACCTTCAGTCATCAGCCCAGTGAGAAGAATTCGTTCTTGACCTAGGGCGATCCTTAAGAAACCATTTCTAAGTAACCACTGGCACCACAGTCTCTGGTACCCAGTCTCTCCAAGTGGTCATAGCTTCTTAGGCAGTCAACATTAAAACAAATCCCTGCAGTCCCCAGAGTCCCTGTCCGATTTGTGGAAATGGAGAACAGAGACAGACTTTTCTGCTTGGTTTTTCTGGAAACCTTACTTTTTTGTTAACAACACTCCTGCATCTTCCAACATTTTTACAGGAGATTTAGTCTACCTTCTACCCTTCGCTAGAACTCAGCTCTCCTGCCAAGGACAGCTCACATGTAGAGACTGCTCATTCACCCACACTCCTCCCCTAGCACACCCAGGGGCAGGGGTGCTGACTACTGTGGCTTCTGGATTCGTGTGCCCTCACACCCCTCTGAGAAGCACCCACCGACATGCTACCAGTCACCTCTATGCAGCCGTCTCCCGGTCACTCCTCAGTCCCTGAAGACGTTGGAAGCTGGCTCCTCCTCTTCCTCCGAGCCACATCCGGGATCCCATCCCTTGAAGCTCTATTTCTACCTTGAATTTCCCATTTTGGGGGTCACAGTTTTCCATTCTTCCAGCTTTTTTTCCCAGTCCCGCTGTCACCCATACTTGCTTTTGATTTTCTCTGCTTACCCAGTGGGCTGTTTGATTCCAACCAATCTGGGCCCATGCTAGATCACCCAAACTGTTCTCCTGCTACTGCCTCTAATTTCCTCGCAACCTCCTCTTTCTCATGGTGAGGAGCTTGAGATCTGGAGTTAGAGAGACTAGAGATCCAGTCTCTGCTCTCTTTTCTCCCAGCTGCCAGACTATTAGTTCAAGACATACTTATTAAAAACCTACCATGTCAGGGACTACGCTAAGTGTTGGGGACATGACAGTGAGAAAAACAGATACCTTCCCTGTCTCCAGAGTCTAGTAGCCAAGGCAGACCATTTAACATACACAATCAAGAGGGAGAAATGCTCTGATAAGGGCAGTACGGGTAGCTCTACAAACATGTGACAGGGCCCTCCACTGAGCCTTCTGGAGGCAAGGACATGAACTGACTGTATGGGTGAGTAGCTTCTTTAGCCTTTGGTTTGTCCTTGGGTAAGCTATCTCTTCAACCCAACCCCACTAACTCAACCATCACACTGTTCACTCTCAGATAACCAACCACCTGGTACCCTAGTTTATTGCAAGAACAAGTGAAGCCATTAGATGTGATCTTCCTCAGCTTCCCACCTCCCAACCCCTGGAAGAAAAACTTTACTTCCTTCCTTCCAGCTTCCGGGATGAGGTGTCCTTTCTGTGCTGTTTCTGTGCCTGAACCCCATTCCCTTCTTTTCTGGCCCAGAACCATCTCCTCAGGCAAATTCATGATCTATCATCCATTGGAAAGGGGCCATAAATAATTTGAACAATAATGTATTCTCCCACAATTTATTCCCACCATCACATATACTCACTTACCTCCTTTCAGCATATAAAACACCCCCGCTTCCTTCCCAACATATAGAACTTAAAAGTCTCATCTATCATAACAACAGGCTTAAAGTCCAAGGTCTTCAGGATGATCTCTGCATTGGTTTGGGGTGTGGATTCTCCTGATACAGAGATTTATGGACTAAAATGGTAAGTTATATCACTTAGACACTCAATTTATAATGTTGGGAAGGTAACATTCAACAAATATTCCCACTAAAAGAGGGAAGAATGGGGCGCCTGGGTGGTTCAATGGGTTAAAGCCTCTGCCTTCAGCTCAGGTCATGATCCCAGAGTCCCAGGATCAAGCCCCACATTGGGCTCTCTGCTCAGCAGGGAGCCTGCATCCCTCCCTCTCTCTGCCTACTTGTGATCTCTCTCTGTCAAATATCTCTCATCCCCTGCTTCTCTGCTGACATCTGAGGACTTCGCCTTTGGTCTGTCCTGTCCTGAGTCCCACTTCTTTTTTTTTTTTTTTAAGATTTTATTTATTTCTTGGACAGACAGAGATCACAAGTAGGCAGAGAGGCAGAGAGAGAGGAGGAAGCAGGCTCCCCGCTGAGCAGAGAGCCCGATGCGGGGCTCGATCCCAGGACCCTGAGATCACGACCGGAGCCGAAGGCAGAGACCCAACCCACTGAGCCACCCAGGTGCCCCCCGAGTCCCACTTCTGACTCTACATCCTCCTCGAGCTCCTACCAATTGGTGTCTCCCTTTTCTCATTTAAACTTTCTGAAGGAGTCCTTGATCATTCTTGAAACTCTCCAACCTCGCTCAGCCCCTGTCCTGGGCTTTCTCTTCAACTTCTTTCCTAGTTCCTCTGTGGTCTCATCTTCAGCCTCCCTCCTAAAAGTTGGGGTCCGCAGGGTTCCATCCTTGTCCCACTCCCCTCTGACTGCAAAGTTCTCCACAGATGGCCTCTGTGGAGATGGCCCACTCTCACGGTTTTAACTCCTACACATTCCCGGATCTCTGAGCCCAGATCCCTCCTCTAAACATCACAGTCAACTATCCAACTCACAGGCCAACTCCACAAATATATTCCATGTCACACTTAACAGTCCAAAACGAAGTTTTCTTTCCCCCTTAAATGAGGTCTTCCTCCTGTAACATCTCTCTCGGCTGGGGCTATACCACCCCCTCCCATACAAGCCGGAGATCAGAAAGGCATCGTTGCCTCCTCCCTCTTGCTCATGTTCCACCTTCAATCTATCACCATGCCCCATCGAGGCCGCCTTCTAAGCATGTCTCTGGTCTGTCTCCCACTCTCTGTCACCTGTCAGGAAACTATACAATGGTGTTATTAAGAGCTTGGGCTCTGGAGTCAGAGACAGATTTGGGCTCAAATTCTGTCTCCCCCACATATTAACTATATAATCATAGGCAAGTTAGTTGACCCTTTCTTTAAAGTAAGCTCCAGGCCCAGCATGGACCCCAGTGTGGGGCCTGAACTCACAACCCTGAGATCACAACCTCGGCTGAGATCAAGAGTCCAGCACTAAACTGACTGAACCACCCAGGTGCCCAACAGTTTATCTCTTTTTAATCTCAATTTCTTTCTCTATAAAATGACAATAATAATAGTACCTACCTGATAAGATTATTATGAGAAAATGAGATAATATCTGTAAAGCTAATATCTGTTAATATCTATAAAGAAAATATCTGTAAATATCTGAGATAATTATCTGTAAAGATAATATCTGTAAATTTTAAAATTATGTTTACTGCTACTGCTACTTCCTCAGCGCCATCACCACCACCACCACCACCGCCGCCACCACCACCGCTACTACTGTCCTAATTTGGGCTCTATCATCTCTCGCCTAGATTATTACAATGTCTTCAAAATGGTCTACCTCTAGTCTGGTCCATCCTCCTCAGAGCCAAAAGGATTACTTAAAGTTCAGTCTGTTTTATAACCGTGTTTAAAATGCAAGAGACCCTCAGTGCCCATGAAGTAAAGGTCAAGCTCTTCTATACAAGAGAGCGCTCCACAGTCAGGCCCCAGCATAACTTCTCAGTTTCATCTTTTGCCCTTCTTTAACTTATACTTTCTGCTTTGTCAGTAGCTAGCTGCTTGTTTCTCTGCACAAAAGGTGCTTTTTCATACCCCCATATCTTTGCTTATGCTGTTTTCTACTTGAATTCGCTTCACTTACCACTGGTGAATTCTTCGTCATTCCATACAATTTTCCATCCTGTAAGAAGTCATCCTCCAGGAAGCCTTCCCTGAAATCACCTCTATACCGGGCTTGTTTCCCAGTAATTCCCACAATACACTGTGCCCATCTTTTTTACTCCATATCTATGTGTTATGATTATCTGTTCGTTTTTGCTTAAATACTGTTAGGCCCTAAAGGGCAGGGCCTGTTGTGTTATTTACACACAGAGCATACTTTATACATACTGTCTCATTACCAGCTTATCCATAAACCTATATCCACCTCATCTGCCTATGTCTCCTTCTAGAAGAAGCAGGCTTATGCCTAGCAAAGGTCAATTCCTCTACTTGTGCTCTGGATCCCATCTACTCTGGACTTTGCTCCTTCTGATAACCCTTCCCTCTCCACTGGAACGCCGCCATTGGTTTACAAATACACACTAGCACCTCCCATTAACAAAAATGAAACATACCACAGCAAAACAAAACCCACCTTGGACCCCACAAATGCCCTCCAGTCACTGCCCCCATTACTCGGGCATTCACTTTTGTAAAGTCTAACGGTATTTCCCGTGTTGACATAATGCCTAAATTATTTTACTACCCTGAATAATATACCGCTGTCAATCTCTTGTCATCAATAATCCCAAAGAAATGTTAGTGTGGAAAACAGGAAGACAAAGGAAGGGCAGAGGAGCAAATCTGGAGAAGGAACAGGTTCAGAGTCAATGATCTCAGTAGTTTGACTTCTCTGGGAAAGTTTAGTTGACATGCTACTCTAGGCTTTGAGATTAGTGCTTCCCCCAGGAAGAAATAATAAGCAGTGAAGACAGGCGAGAACAAATCTAAAAGGACTCGATCCTTCTTTAATGAACTACAGTGGCAGGACAGACACAAATGGCAATGGGAATACAAGTCTCCATTCTTGGGGCCCACATGGAGTTGGACAAGGGGCACGGCTTACTAGCTCACCTTCTTCCCAGTGAGGACGGCCACACCACCATTCTCAATATGAGGCAGATCCTGAGCAGAGACATAGAAAGAAGGTGGCTGGAAATATATGCTGTACAGAGAAGAAGGAGAAAATACCATAAACACCTGGAACTGCCATCAACTTCTCCCATAGCTCTAGTAAAGTTGTTTCAATCATGAAAACCTTTAGAAACATTTTGCAGAGTAAGTTTTCAAGCCCACTAAATCTTGGTCATGACTTATTTACACAGAGGTATTTTAGACTAGTGGTTCTCACCTGGGGGCAATTTGGCAATGTCTAGAGATACTTCTGACTGTAACAGCTTAGGGGGGAGGGAGTCTTCTGGTATCTAGTGGGTAGAGGCCAAGGATGCTATTAAACATCCTACAATGCACAGAACAGCCCCCACAACAAAGAATTATCCAGCCCTAAATGCTGATAGCACCAAGTTTGAGAAACCCTGCTCTGGATTTAGGTTCAAAATTAGAACAGGAAAGGGCGCCTGGGTGGCTCAGCTGGTTGAGTGTCTGACTACTGATTTTGGCTCAGGTCATGATCTCAGAGTCATGAGATCAAGCCTTGTGTCAGGCTCTGTGCTCAGCATAGAGTCTGCTTGAGATTCTCTCTCTCCCCCTGCCCCTCTGTCCACTGCACACTCTCTTTCTCTTAAATAAATCTGAAAGAAAATAACAAACCCCCACCCCAAATTAGAGCAAGAACACCACCCAGGGAGCTGGTATTCACACATCCACCTAAATGGGTTGTTCAGAATGGTGCTGGTCGAAGGACAGCTAGGTCTAGCTCCTGAGAGGGCTTTGCCTCAAAGAGCACACATTAGCTGTGAGATACTAATTAAGGGATGGCTAACGTAATTGACAGTACGCACCCTGCTTGAGAACAGAACATGATAATGGGGATGAGGGAGGTGGGTAGATCTGTAAAACTCAGTCTAGTAACAAAGAGGTCACTAGTAAGAAAAAAACTGGAACCCAAAAACATGGTACTGGAATCAAGAGATCCATGGAGTTCTATAGAGGGAGAAGGTTTCTGGACCCATCTTTCCAAGTCTTTCAGGCAAACATTTTAATAAAGAGGCTCTTCCCAACGGTGTTCCCACACTCTAGTACCACAATTCTGCATGCCTGCTAGGGTGTCAAGGAAAATGCCAGAGAACAGTGTCTTGTCTTTTGCTTTTACTGGAGACGCCTCAGCAAGTGTAACGTAAGGAAGTGACAACACAGCCAAGCTGATCTTCATGGCAGAAGTCTAGAAGAAAGGTCCTGGAAATAGGCGCACTAGTCCTGCAGAAGCCAACCTTACAGCTGCACTTGTTGGCAGATCAGGTAACAGGATCCAGGACGCCTGCCACGGGAGCCTGCTGCCTCTACGCTGTGCCGAGTGTGCACCACAGCGGACTCCAGTGTGCAGCCGAGGCAGCTCTCCTATGCACCAGACGTGGTCTGTGCAGACTCCTGACCAATGCCCTGTGCTTTGTTCAAGTTGCCGGTCAGGCCCATTTTACAGAAGTGAACGCACCTTCTCTCTTTTCCATTCCACTGTCTGAATCGCAGCGTCTTTGTGACATTCGGATCATCTGAAAACCACAGTTCTTTTGAAAGAGGAGGTCGCATGTATGGCAGCTCAGGATCTTCAGACACAATCAGGACCTTTGGACAGAAAATAATGATACTCATCACAGCCAAGTCATTTAAGAGGCGGATGTCAAAGTGCTGCCCCTGGCTAAGTGCTAGCAGACTACCCTCCGTGCCAAGCAGAAGAGTGTGTGCCTTACCCTGGCCCCAGGATCCCGGGCCCGGATGGATCTGGCTGCAGCAAAAGCAGCGGTGCCTCCCCCGATAAGCAGGAATGGAACGTGACTTGGTACCCTGACTTGAGGAACTGGTTCTCCTTCTGGAGCTGTAAGCAACACACCAGACAGGATGAATTTTCTGAAAATCTCAGATGACTCCT
>NC_081575.1:20113333-20161802 GCF_022355385.1 Mustela nigripes | reverse complement strand
AAGAAGTATACTAGGCTGCTGCCATCTTTCACAGAAGCACCTGTAGACGCTAGTGATCTAGAAGGGGATCCTAGATGATGACACTGCACAACTGTAGGTAAAGATAGGCCAAGAAAGAAACAAAAGGAAATAGAAAAAGCACTAAGTATTAATGAAGAAACATTCAACACAAAGGCAGGGAAGCATTTTTGGTTACCCTGTGCTACAAAAGAAAAAAGTGCTGCTCCAGGACTGCAGGAGGATGTGTACTTCCCCAGAGTCTGTTAGTGGCCAGAGCTCACCTGCTTACTCTGGGCTGATTCACAACTGGCAAAAACTGTCTCTTTGTGCATTTGGGAGTCAGGTGAGGGAATGACAATCTACGTAACTTCAAGTCGTTTTCACCTCCCTGTTTTATAACCTAGTGACCAAGGAACGAGATAATTTCACCATCTTACCAATGTGGAAAGAACTAAAATTATAATGGTATCTAACCACTTGCTCTTGGGGAGTGAAACAAACAGCTTCCTTCAATCAAGGGTGTTATTAGCTGTTATCTAAGTTGGTTCACTCAACCTTACATGCTCCAACTTTAGACTGACCTGCTTAGTCACAGTAAACTCTGCTAAGTTAAAAAAAAAAAAAGAAAGAAAGAAAAGAGCACCACAGAGTAATTCCTCTGTGACCAACTAAGCTGCTCAGAGTTCATTTAAGGAGATATAACTGTGTTATTATTACATAGCATTTAAAACCGTATTTCTCACCTCACACAGATTCCATTCTAAAATTGGAGATACTAGGCCAAATTCTATAATTTAGTCTTTGGGTGAGATTCTTTGGGTGAGATTCAGGGATAGCTTTTCTTTTAGGAAGACTTAATATTTTGGACTGAAAGCTGTTGTTATTGTTGTTTAATATCTATCCCAAGCTGAGGAAAAAATAAAATATTTAATGAATGGGACGAAATCAAATATTGTGCTAAGGAGCTGCAGTGAATTCTCACCTATTCACAGGTTAGTATGTCATATCCAAGAGAAAAAGGTACAATTTTGTGGATTAGTCAAATCTAAGAAAACACAGTGGCTTTCAAGTAATGAGTAAAAAGACAAGTGAAAAGAGCAAAGCTAACCAACAGGAGATTAAATTTCAGTCATTCCCAAATTGGCTCTCACAGGATTATTAGACAGTAGGCACTTTAAAGAAGGCTTTTGGAAATTTTTCCAAAAGGAGAAAGGGGAATTAGTTGCAGAAGTTTTAAAGCAGAGTAGTACAGAGTCTACTAATGGGAGCTGTTTGGCAGCTTCTTTACACAAGCCGCTTTTCTACTTACATATGCACCAGCTCCTATTGTTGATAAGCCCACAATAAGGACTAACACAGAATTATCGATTTTGCCCCCTGATGCACCAGAGCTAGCCATTTGTCTTGTCAGCTGGAGTTCTAGAGGAACATGCCATCGCTGGAACAAGTTGCCTAAGGAACACAATTTATTAAGACACACACACATACAAAAATAAAATAGTTAATACATGTTTATGACTAGAGGGCATTGCATTGTACACGTAAAGACTTACTGCCTAGGCTGCATGATTTTCACTTTTAAATGACTAAGAAAAAAAGTAATCAAAACTGTACAAATAACTGCAGATATCAGATTCCACACACTTTAATTGTTGGGAGTTTTTAATAGGAGTATAATTTAATGCGGCCCAGGGAGGAAATTCACAGCTTCCCAGAAAAGATAATGAAAAACAAATGGGCAGTTCATCAAAACACTTCTCTCTTCACATCCTCACCATAAATGAAGTAATCACAGAGAGATGGCTGAACAGCTACAAAAAGTTAACTACAGACCACCTGGGGGCATTATAATCACCATGTAAGGGGTAATTTAAAGAGCTGGCTCAAACCTTGCACAAAATAGTAAAACCCTGCAACACAACCTAACCAGGACACAGTTCAGTCTTTAATGAAAGCTAACGTATCCTGAAGACAGAAATGCTAAAGCACAAAATAAAAAAAAAATTTAAGTGGATTTATCTTTTCCAATGAACTAAAGAATTTCTGATGATTAGAACAACTCTCACACATGGAAATGAAGGAAGGTCTCAGTACTACCTTCTCTGCTTATGATACTCCTCAAGTTGATTATGAATTAGAGCAGGGGTTTGCAAACTCTTTCTGTAGAGGAGCAGATAGTAAATATTTTCAGCTTTTCAGGCCATATGGTCTCTGCTGATGTTGTGCAAAAGCAGCCACAGACAATTTATAAATGAACAGGCACGGCTGTCTTCTAGTAAAACTTTATGGGCACCAAAATGTGGAGTTTAAATAATTTTCATGTGTCTCAAAAGTTATTTTTAATTTTTTTCACCCACTTAAAAAGTGTAAAAAACCAATCTTCGCTCAAGGGGCTTGCATACAAAAGCACGTGGGTTTGGCCTGTGGGCTGCAATTTGCCAATCCTGATAGAGGGCAGTGGTTCTAATACTTGAACATGTATCAGAACCCTCTGGAGTGTTTGTTAGAACACAGATGGCCAGACCCACCTCCAGAGTTTCTGAGTCAGGATATCTAGAATGGGGGCCCAAGAATTTGCATTTCTAACAGGTTCCCAGGTGATGCTTATCCTGCTTTGAGAACCAACGGTCTAGAGGTAGATTCCTGGTGTGACCAGGCATTAAAAGGTAAACAGAATAGGCAACAGAAGTAGCATTTCATATTAGAAATATGGAGCCTTCCCCCTTGCTTTCACAATTTCAGGGCACAGAAGAGTAAAAACAGGTCCAAACCAGGTCTGCAGTTTCTTACCTGAAATCCTTGGGAACATGGATATTCCAGAACTCAGAATTGTTTGGTTTTAAGTATATATATCAATCACACACATTAATGTCTCCATGAAAAATTTCAGAGTGGGATGAACAAAAGATTTTAAGGAGCCTTTCTGTCCAGTTTAGGTCAGGCTTCAGTGGCAAATGAGTTATAAAAACCTGATTTTTAGTTCTATTTTCATTTCTGAATTACAGAAAAGAGACTATAAACCTACACCCTTAGAAGTGAAAATGCATTTTTCTTTACTATTTTTATTTCTTACCTGCTTTAGAATCCTTCATCACCACATGAAAAAAAATGGTTTATATTTGGAAATAACAAGTCATGAAAATGAAAACGTGCAAGGATGGAGAAGCTTATCTTGATCTGGGCAAGCTTTTGATTTTCAGAAACCCATAAAATGATTAAGCACCAGAAGTAGAGACTGACAACTTTCAGAGCTTGGTAAATGAAACTGGGTAGAAAAAAATCCAACGTGGTTTAGTTCCATGAATTTAGTTGTGTTCTCCCATCTCTACCCCAAGTTTATTTACTGAAAATAAGTAGTTCAAAAAATTTCTAGAAGATCCTAAATCCAGATGCAACAACTTTGTTTTAATGTAATACTAGTATGTTTATTCTGGTTGTGCTCGCTTTTCACAGATAAAACTGAGTGTAGATTTGGGCGAGTTCAGCAATTTCTGCCTTGATTTATCAAAAAGAAAAAAAAAGACACTTAAAAGTACATTAATTTTTAAAAAAGTAAATTGGTTAACATTTAAACTACTGCCTGAAAAGAAATGTAATATACTATTATTAAGAAACCAAATTTTTGGGGGTTATGGACATTGGGGAGGGTAAGTGCTATGGTGAGTGCTGTGAAGTGTGTAAGCCTGATGATTCACAGACCTGTACCCCTGGGCCAAATAATACATTACATGTTAATTAAAAAATTAATTAAAAAAAAAGAAACGGAATTTTTACATACTTACCAAGTGACTTTAATTTTGTAAGAGGTGGTCAGTGTTACATGGATGTTTATAGTCCCTGCCTCCCGCCCCCAGTTTTCTTTTACTCCCCCATTGCTTCAAGATTCTAGAAAACTTCTTATCATGGTTAAACATGTCTTTTCACTTGTCTTGCTTAGGTGGGAAGCCAACTCACTCCTTGACTTCTCATTCTTTTAGATTCTCCTTTAGATTTTCCACAGTCAAGACCACACAGAGAGGTGGCACTTTCTTCCTCACGCTTGGGATTTAATTTTTTTTTTTAATTTGACACATTTATATTATGATTGCCACTGCAGCAATAATTAGCACCTCTATCACATAATTATCATTTCTTTTTAGTGGCTGGAATAATTAAGATCTAGTCTCTTAGGAAGTCTGACTAATACAGTATTGCTGTCTATACTCACTATATTGCTCAAGGATTCAATTCTTGTTATCACTGTATTGAGTGCCTAACACATAGTAGGTGTTTGCTTGATAAGTATTTGTTGGACTAATTAAGGAAGGAAGGAAACAGAAATTCCTTCCAATTCTATGATAAGGACTGCACATTTGAAGAATTCTTTGCAAAGAAGTTTAATCAGGTCTCATTTATTTCAGGTTGCTTAACAATGAATTAGTAACCTCAAACACTAGTGACTAGCATTAGAATAGTACCTAAATTAGCAAGTTCATTTCTGTAGATTTCATAATCTCCTGCTTTTTTTTCATACTCCCAGAAAGCCTTTTCCAGAAATAACATCCACACAGTCGAGGCTCTTAGGATTCTCAAATAGTTAAGAGGTCCATGTGCTCTTCAGTCTTGTTTTCTGAATGTCAAACTGTTTTTGAGATGGATAAAACACAAAACAGGACAAGCCTACATGACCTGTCCACTGTAACTATGTGCCTCTATAAGGAATGTAGCAACTATATCCCTTTATCATCTCCCCAACTTTTCTTTAGCATCACCCTTGCTGTTATTTTAGATGAATCACTGTAGTAATAACTAGAGTGTAGTGTGAACCACTCTGAATAAAGGCACCAGAAGAAAAATGACTTAGATGACAAAAAGGCAATCTCACTGTGTTCTACAAAGTTAAGTCCTTCACAGTACTAGGGTTCAGCTACTAAGAATTTATCATGTGCCAGAGACTATCCAAAGCACTGAGGACACAAAAACAGGACCTAATCCTTGGTCTCAGGTAAGTATAGAAGGGGACAATGGCTGCCATTATTCTGAGTATCAGAAAATGGGCTTAATACAAATCACTAGAGACTCAAGGTTGCTCAATCTGTTTAAGCCTTAGAATTTTCTAAACTTGCCTGATCATAAGAATTACATCAAGGGCCTGTTAAAATAAAATTTCCCAGGGCTCTTTCCAGGACATTCTCATTCACTAGGTTTGGGGTCAGCTCTCTACTTGATTTACTGGGCCAGGTAACTTTTGGAAATATGATCTAGAAAAAAGTTACAATATGCAGCAACTCCCTTAAAATGTTAGGAAATGTCTAGAAAATACAACTTATTAACTGGATGCAGAAAAGGCTGACTTGCCACAGATTTTCTTCTGGAAAGCTTTGCCTCAGCAGAAAAAGTGGGGCTTCTAGGCTTCGGGAAAAAAGTGTCATTTGGCAGTTCCCAGGAGTCTGGATCCTTGCCCACGAGGAATCCAGTTTCCTTCTTAGGGAGGTGAGAAGTATTCTGAGTAGAGAAAAATGTTTAAACGTTTGACCCTCAGGTCAGGGGTCAGTGATCAGTTTGATCACATGGGCAGCACAATGTTTGGTAACCAAATAAAATACCACAGAACAGAAAATATCTATTACTTAACCTATTTGCTCCTCAGTGCCCAATGCAGACATAAAGTAGTCACTATCAATTGCCTTCAATCATTTCTGGAAAGAGGCAGAGCATCCAAATAAAGTAAGTAAACAAATAAGAACAATTGGGTTTTAAGGCAAAAGGCAGCGTATAATGAAAATGAATCTGACAATGCTGACAGATACGGATGAGATCGTTTCAAGGTGGGTGTCAAGTTTGCTAACATCCTGACAAAGAATTAGAGATGGGAGGAGAAAAAAGAGAAGGGGAACCGGCATATAAACAAAAAGCGCCTCTCCCTTATCTATGCAAAAACATATGGCAGTTGCTACAATGTGAAAAAGAAATTAGATTATAAGCAATTACTAATCAAGCTACAAAACAGGGTTAGTTCCTAAAAATAACAGAATCATTTCTTTTTGAATTGTAACCCCATCCCGCCCATTTCTAAAGGCCTATGATGTCCAAAGGACAAAGAATAAGTGTATGCAAAGAGATGGATGGGTTATGTCAAGAAGTCAAAATATATTCTACAGCAGACTGTCTTCAAGCAAAATCATGCAGTGGAAAAAACCATTTTGAGTCTGTATTTTTCAGTAGTTCTAATATCACCAACCACCTTCAAATATCTAATAAATCAAGATAACTTTAAAAATCCATACTTATTTACATAAGAACTTTTGGTTAGGCTTCAGAGCGCTGGTAAAAGTTGTGAGTTCTAATCAAAATAAGCACACAAAGTCTGAAAGGCTAGTATGGATGAAAATCTTCAGGTTACCTAAGTTTCTGTGTAAATTTCTATACAGCTTATATAGAGCACTATCATTTCAGTGCATTTCAATGCATAAAATCCATACAGATGACACCATAGATGGGATATTAATTTAAAAGCTAAGGCAGAGGTTTTTAAGTTCCAAGAACAATTTGTTTTAGGGTATGTCCTCAGATACATTAGGAAACGTCTTCTTGAGGCATAGCAACTGGAAAAACTGTTCAAATGCATATTTGCAGACCCTCAAAGGGAGTATTTTCCACATTTTATTTTTAAAGCACCCAGAAGGTGGTTCCACATTGGAAAGGCCTCAAGGATAACTTCTGACATTGCAAATGTGAATGTCCCCAGGTGGTCATTCAAAAATAGATTTTAAAAAAACCCAGCACCTCCTACAGGTGGATAATTCATTATCCCCACTAAGTTGTGCAGTTTGAAAATGAGCAAGCCCAACATATGCTCAAGATTAAGTTCATGGATATCTCATGCTCGATGGGCTAAAGGGGAGCTGGATGCATTCTTAACCTTTTGAGGTCAAAATTTAGGAAGCATGTAAAGTTGTGGCAAATGGATTAGGGACCCAAAAGACTGGCAAACTATCCTTTGCTCTACCTACTAACTAGGTATGTGACCTTGGGCAAATAATTTCACCTCTCTGTGTCTCCATTTTATTATCTATAAAGTGAGTGGGTTGAGCTTTACCACAAAATCCCTTCCAGCTCTAAAATCTGGTGCAACAACTTCACGGAGAGCAAATACAATGCATGCTGCAAACTGTTTCATTGAAGTATTAAAGACCACCAAAAATTACAAGGACCAGACGTTTCAGATTAATTCTGGGCCGACTCTCCTGGTGTCTGGCGCACAATCGACTGACTCCTTACTTGAATTGCACTGTTTCTCTTTTACAGGGCATTCAAACCTATGGATCTCATCTGGAGTTTGGGAAGCAGAACAGGTAATATACTCATTTACAGAAGGAACTAAAACATCGGGCTTAAATGCCGTGTTTCAAGTCTCGCAATCAGTAAACGACAAAGTCTACTTGACCTCATTGCTCTAAAAAGACAGACTGGAGGTGGCCGGGAGGTGATCTTGGACAATACGAGAAAGCCAACTGTTCTGTTACCCCTGAAGAGCAAACCCTACCAGGAAAAGGCCTCAAGTGGACTACTGGGTTCAAATCCCTTGAAGGTCAGGTCGGCACGGCTTGCGAAACTCATGGTCTGGATCCCGCCAATTCAGAATTCACGCGGCTGTGAGTGGGTTAAGTTTTTCCCGGGAAGGAGGCAGGGGGAAGGACTACGAGGCACAGGGAGCCTACGGAACCCAGGCCCTTGGTCTGCGAGGTTGGGGTTGCCCGGAATGGGTCAGTCACCTGGGAGCCGGTTCCGTTGCCTCGGGCCTCGGACGCACACTGTCCGCACCAAGGGTGCCAGCTTCTGCTTGAAAGCACCTGCTGCCAGGCTTCCACACCGGAACATTTCGGCAACCCGTACTCTGTACCACCTCCTTGCTTTTCTTCTCACGGACCGAACAACGGGTCAAACACCGTGGGCCCCAGCCCGTTCCACCCCCCAGCTCCCCTCACACGCACTCTACGCAGGCTCCTCCTTCCAGCTCCGGGAGGGCATTGGCCAGTTAAATTGGCCTGCTAGAGCAAGGGGAAGGGGAAGCGCGGCTGGAGGCCTAGTGCGCAGGCGTAATACTCAGCGCCGCATTGCGATTGGCTCTTACGGCGAGAGATTTGCGCCTGCGCCTGGCTGCCAGCTCGGTTGCAAAGACCGCGGCGGGAGGTGTTAGCAAGTTTCCACGGCTTGGTAGCAGTGCTTTCCGCTGAGTGAGTTTAGAAAGCTGTCCAAGGAGGGAGCCATGCGGCCTCTCTGCGTGGCGGTTGTGGCCGGTGCTGCCGCTGTGTCAAGGGCGGGAACTGATAACAACACCTTACAAAGCTTGGCCATAGTACCGCATTTTGTTCTCCTGTTTTAGGCTACTAGGTACTAAGCTTTCCGGATTCTCTGGCTATATTCCACTTCCATTCTTTCCATGAGGTCCAAGCCAGAACACCTGGCTTTCCAGATTTGGAATGCACTTCCGTCTTTTGCAAATTACTGGCACTTTCCCACCTAGCCCCTTTTTCTAGAAGTAATCATTCCTTGCTTTCTTTCCCCGTACCGTTTTTATATTGTGCAATTCTATTCCTCGATGCTGTATCAGGGGATGCGGTACTTTCTTACTATTATGGCTTCTGCGCATGAGAGCAAGGATGCTGGTAAATAGAATTTGTCCTTTGCAGAGAAATTCTAAGCAGGGCTTTTGAGTTGTGGGAGGAGTAGGGTGAGGGGCTGAGTGTAAATAGGTGTTCTGACTCTTCCAAATGTAAGATAAGTCGGAAATAAATGTTTTTACTCTTTTCAAAGCATAAACATAGGCCTTTTTCAAAGTTTGGGGTTACATATTCATTTAGCAGGTATTTAGTGAGTTCTTGCCACTTGTACTATACTATGAAAGGGTCTTTGGGGCATGTGGAAAGTATAGGAAGTGGCTACTAGTTGGGGAGATGACACATATTAACATTTAAACAATACGGAGGGTTTCTTAAAGTGCCAGAGCAAGAGAAAGTGTATAGGATGGAGTAGCTAAGGAAAGACTTCTTGCAAGTGTTGCTTGACCTGTGTCTGGAGGGATGTATAGTAAAATTCAAATGGACAGTGGAGGAGGAGCAATGACATTTCAGATGGTGAACATATTGGGACCAAAGGTAATATTTTTAGTGGTTAAGCACCCCTTGACATTGGATCCAGTCTTGCCCAGGTTGAATCCTGGCTATTACCTGGGCAGGTCACTTAACTGTGCCTCACATTCCTCATCTACCAATCTCCTAGGGTTGTTATGAAAATTAAATGAGCTAATAATTGTCAAGTATTTTAGAGGAAGCACCATGCTGTTTAAAAGGCTTAGAGGTATAAAACAAAGAAGCCCCGGCACATTTTGGGGGGATAATGGCAGAGAATACATACTAGGAAGTAGTTAAGTACAAGTTAATATTCTGGGGCCAGAGCCGACCTGGCAAGAGAATTTGGTCCTAATCTTGTAGGTGATGAAGTTACTATTTTTTTTCTAGTGGAATAGGGATAGAGAATGAAATCACAAGACCTCATTTTAGGAAGTTCAACTCAGGAAACAGTCTTATTTGGGTGAAAAAGATCAGGGTTCTCTTAATGTTCAGAAGTGCAGGTAATGGGTGACTTTTTACCTAGGGCTGCTTTGGGGGATAAATATTGAAAACATCAATTTCACAATAAGGTAAAATTATTAATATTAATATATTAAAGGCCTCATGGACATTGATATTTCTTGCTATTTCTAAAAGCAATAACAACAATAAACGTGGAATACAAAATTAATCATATCTGTTGGTGAAAGAGGCTTTGGAAAACCCTGTCAAAATCATGATGATCAGGTGCCTATGAAAACGGCTGGGTATATTTGAAAGACAATTATTTAGTGATGCACAATTAACACAAAGAAAAGGTGCTGTATAGCACATTTATTTTTGCAATAGGTGCAATGAAGCACTTAAAAAATCTCTTTAAAAAAGCTCTTTAATAAAAAACTATAGTTCATCTCTTTTTTTGCAAGAACAATACACACACAACAAACTAACTCCAGAAATATAAGTGAAATGTCCCCAAAATCTCACCCCACAGAAGTAACAAGCTATTTTTATTATAAGGTCATGGTGCCATTTTGAGATACCATACTTCCAGAAATCAGTGTTTCTACCTTAGAGCTATAATATAAACTCTCAGACTCAGTAACAAGTTTTTGCTGGAAGTGCACATCTGATTCACATCAAATGAGATTCAACAATCTCATGTGGATGTAACATTTTTGTATCTCTCAGAAAGTTAGCATTGATTCTGGCTATGAGTTGCCAAAGCTTCTTTCCATTCTGCCTAGTGGGTATGCCTAATTAATAGTTACCCCCCACCTTTTATAACTATTCTTCTGTAGATAATGATCACCAGGAGCATTACAAATACAGAGGAGAATGATGCAGCAAACTGTATTTAGATATCAGCCAATCAAAAAAATGAAATACTACACAATGAGATTGCTATTCACACTGTACAATAATAATTGGTGTTCATAATGATGACCTTGGATTACCCACTTAAGATTAAATCCTTCTTGAGATGGTTTTATTTTATTTTAAGATTTTATTTACTTATTTGACAGAGAGATCACAAGTAGGCAGAGAGAGAGAGAGAGAGAGAGAGGCAGGCTCCCAGATGTGGGGCTCAATTCCAGGACCCTGAGATCATGACCTGAGCTGAAGGCGGAGGCTTAACCCACTGAGCCACCCAGGCACCCCTCAAGATGTTTTTTTTTTTTTTAAAGATTTTATTTATTTTATTTGACAGAGAGTGAGATCACAAGTAGGCAGAGAGGCAGGCAGAGACAGAGGGGGAAGCAGGCTCCCCGCTGAGCAGAGAGCCCGATGCGGGGCTCGAACCCAGGACCCTGAGATCATGACCTGAGCCGAAGGCAGCGGCTTAATCCACTGAGCCACCCAGGCGCCCCAAGATGGTTTTAATATTGAATAGTATAATCTAGGGTTTTAGAAATGGGTGACTCACATATATTGGGAAAGATCTGTAAATATGTCTGCTAACTCAGCTAAACAGCTTATTAACTAGAAGACCCCAGATTTTCTCAGCCATTCCGAGTAAGTTCAACTTGGCTGAGCAGTCACATTCCAATTTGCTTACAGATATATGACCGAGTCACTAAATGGCTTTTCTCATAGTGGGAAGGTATTTGGTCGCGTTTGTCTCTTTGGCTGCTCAGCCTCACACACAAATAAGAAGGCAGCTCATGTGCACCGCTGGAATCCCTGACTTCTGCTGGCATTAGTAAATAACCCATATGTCGGTGCTACTGACATATGTCAATATTGCCTATGAAATGTGTGAGAGGAGGGATAAAGTCTTAAAAGCTAAAAATGGGTGCATTTTATTGTATGTTAATTGTACCTCAGTAAAGTTGATTTCAAACAAGTAAATTCTGAACCTGAATCACCCTCAAGAGAAGGAATGCAGGTCTCCACCAAGACGTGTGATGCTTAGTAAGCTTTGGGAAGCTGCCCCCTAATATCGTAAGAAAGTTCTGTTCATTTATCATCTTCCAAGCATAATCCAGGCTTCTGGCAAATTAGACCCAACCACTTTGCTCTACACTCAGTTGCAGAGGGGTGAACCCTCCTAGGGGTTTCCAATTCTTTTAGAAACTCCACCATTCTGGGAAGACTTATGATTATATGGACATTATATCCTATGGGAGACACTGTGAGGTTTATGCCATGTCCCAAGATCCCTCCACCTGGGTCTGTAACGGTTAGCCCCGGAAACAAAGTTCCCTTTGGCTGGCGCTGCCACCACCAGCTTCCCCCCTTCTCTTACCCCGCGTATGGCCGTCTCCGGCAGCGGGACTTCCCTATTGGCCAGCCAAACACAACCGACTGCGACAGCCAATGGAAGCCGCTCTCCTGAACATTCAGAGGATGGGTGCTCGTGGTGTGATGAGGGGAGGTTGGCGCCTGGCACGCGCCCCCCTACATCTGGCAAGTCGGTGACAGAGACAGTAACTCCCCCTACACACGCACACCCCGTGCCCCCAGCTCTGTCAGCTGGCGGGCCCCCACGGCCCACGGCGCGTCTTGGCAGCGCCCTCCCTGGCTCCCTAGGGCGCGCGAGTGCACCTGCTTACTCAATAAGACAGAGCATCCCTTTATCCCAGGGCTTGGGAGGGGGCCGAGGAGGCGCGGGAGGTGAAAGAGGTATCTCTGCCCCTCCCCAGCCCGCGCCGAGTCGTGCCGCTTCGGGGCCGAAGTGCTCCAGAGATGCCTTAGGGTGCAGCTCTCTTTGTCTTCTCCAGCTGTGCTCCCTGCCCACTGACCCCGCGCGCTCCGAGACGTGGGGGCGGGGAGCCCGCAACCTATAACATAAATGGGGGCAAGGAGAAAGGAAGACCTTCCCGGGGCGGCGTGTGCCGCTCTCCTCACCCCCTCCCTTCCCTCCTTAGGCTTCCTCCCTCCGGTGTGTCCCTGGGGTCCAGGCAGGGGAGGGTCTAGGCAGAGGCGCGGCGGCAGCGGCGGCGGGCGCTTGGGGAGCGCCAAAGGACCGCCCGCCCCGAGCGTCCGGTCGAAGGGCGCAGGCAGGAGGAGGCGGCTCGCGGCCGGCCCACTCTCCTCCATCTCTCTCCCGCTCGCCGGCTTTTGTGAGGCGCAAGGAGGGTGCGCTGACGGAGGAGGGGGGCCTGGGGAGAGAGGCACCCCCTTCACGCGCGCGCGCGCACACGTTGCCGGCGCACGCACACACGCGCGGACATACATTCACAGACACGCACACACACACGCACAAAGCTCGCTCGCCTCGAGCGCACTAACGTGGCCGTTTTCTTTGTGTGGAGCCCTCGAGGGGGGTTGGGGCCCGGGTCCGGTCCGGGGGAGATGGCGCAGCCCATCCTGGGCCATGGGAGCCTGCAGCCCGCCTCGGCCACTGGCCTGGCGTCCCTGGAGCTCGACTCGTCGCTGGACCAGTACGTGCAAATTCGCATCTTCAAAATCATCGTGATTGGGGACTCCAACGTGGGCAAGACCTGCCTGACCTTCCGCTTCTGCGGGGGAACCTTCCCGGACAAGACTGAGGCCACCATTGGTGTGGACTTCAGGGAGAAGACAGTGGAAATCGAGGGCGAGAAGATCAAGGTGATCCAGACGGTCAGGTCCGGGAAGGGAGGGATCTGGGAGGGGGCCTCGGCTGAGGCATCGCTCTGGTGGTTGTAAACGTCCAGCGCGTGGTGGTGTCGCGCGGCTGGCTGAGCCCAAGACCCTGGCAGCTCCTCAGATCCTCTTTCGCCTCTCTCAGTGGCCTGATTCCCACCTCACCCGTTTTGGATTTTTTGTGGGTTTTTTGGGTTTGTTTGTTTTTGTTTTTGTTTTTTTTTTTTAGGGCTGGCGGGAGTGGTTTCACTCCTGCCCTTTGCCCCTGCCTGACATCTGCCACAGAAAAATCTTGTCTGATCCCATCCTTGACCCTGAGCCAGGAGCAGTGGCACCTGTGGGCAGAGGGAGACATGAGGCATCTCTTGGTTCTGGTCTGTGGGATGGATCCCAAAGCACTTTACACATCCTGAGGTCTCTTCTACCTCTTGGGTGCGAATGGGCTGTGAGAACCTACTTGGGCTTAGCCCTGAGGCATTAGAGAGGGGGAAAAGACAGAAATCCATAGTGAATGAGAGCCCCTTTATTTCAAAATAGAGCCCTGCGTAACACCACCAGCCCTGCATAACAAACTTGTTCTCTTGGAGCAGTCTCTCGCCAATGATATCTTCATTTGTCTGTGATACCTAATGAATGAACTGCTTCATTACTCATTCTGTTGGTATTGTCTTCAGCAGGCCTTTGTAAAAATGCAGAGCAACTTATCTGGAGGCCAAGGAAAAGTGTCTTGCTCCTCCCCCCTCATTAGTTTATTTATCAAGTAGGCTAAGTATAGATATTCTTGTCTGACCATTTATGCTCACTTTAGTTCAGAAAAGGTAGAAACCCGATAGGACAGAAATAGTTCAATATGTAGAAATATTTCTATGTGCAGAAGGAGGACATGACAAGGGCAGCTTCCTGTGACAGGAGAGCACAGGGGGCAGGATGATGGGCAGGAATGTACCTCAAAAGGCATTGGGTACTAAAGGCCAACTCCCCTAGGCCCATAGCTGGGCTTTTCTCAAGGCTATGGTCTGACCCTGTCAGGTGAAGGTCAGCATCCCTCCTGCTCGTCAAAGAGCCCAAATGACCCCAAGGCCCCTCTTCTGGGTGATGTGGAGAGAAGGGCTGAGTAGTATTAGGGAGAAGAATGAAACCCTCTGAACTGTACATAGCTCTGGAGTCCTTGATTATTAAAATGAATATGTTTTATTTTATTATTATTATTTCTTGAATGAATGTGTTTTAAAATGGCTTCAGAGACTGGGCCAAGGCACTAGACGTCAAGAAGATGGGCAGCTCAGTCCTGGTAAGGGAGAGCTCTGGAGAACAAGTGAGTCCTAGGGTCAGGAAGATAGGGCACTGTTTTGAAATAGTGACCTTTTTGTCCCTTGCATTTTGAGGGGAATTGCTACATTTCCTAAGTCAAAAGTAGCTATCTGTCTCTATCCTTTCCTAGGGCTCTTCTGTTGAGGTTTACTTCGTTTGGACTTTTTGTGGTGTGTCTAACTTCTTTCATGCAAGGTTGTGAGATTCTGGAATTTCTAAAACATGCCTTTTTAAAAAATCCAAAGTGGGAATATCCTTACGTGCTCTTAAACCCTCGAAGACCTTTACACTTAATGCTATTGCTTGCTTAAAATCAAGTGTCCCATTGAGGCAAAGAGTTTTCTGGATTTAAAAGAGGGGAAATAAAAAAAAAAAAAGAGGGGAAATAAATCTACCTGAAATTCATATGGCAGAAAAAGGAAGTGTTCGGGAGTTTGGAGGAGGGAGGGAGGAGAGGAAATGGGAGGGAAAAACAAGTGGAAGAGGGCCACTGCCCAGTGGCCTTGGAGAGATTTTTAAGACTCCTTCCCTTCTAACACCCCAGTACTTAGCGAAACTGGATTTTACAGTCTTGGCCAAAGATTCCAGGCTTTTTCCCGAGAGGGAAGAGCCTGTGACGGTGTGACTCACCAGAAACAGAGCTCAGCACAACACCATGTGCCGATAAGTGCTTAATACAGGCTTTTTTGGGAAGATGATATTTTCAAGAGGGCAGAGCCTTGTGACACTGCTCACAGAGGGGCCCTCCGAGTGCAGATTCTGAAGAAGCTCAGGGTACGGGCGGGGGCGGGGACGGGGTGACCCTGTCCCCTGTGAAGCTGTTGCAGCCGGGGCCCAAGGCAGCCAGGGAGAGCAGCATGTCCGTGGGAAGATGGCAGAGCGCAGCAGCTAGCACATGATCTAGAAAGGAGGAGATTTTGCCCCACACTCTGGCTGGCCTGGAGTTTTTCAGGGAACAAATGCTAAACCCCTGCTAGGAGGTGACTGTTAAAGCCTTTCCCATTTGGGGGAGGGAGAGAAGTGCAGTGTGACAGGCTGAAGTTGCCCGAGACCATAGCCAGAGATAGCCACAGGCCAAGGTGGAGAGGTCTCTGCTGGCTCTTCTTCGGCCCAGAGTGGGGTGTGGCCTCTACTGGGCTGCCTCCCCAGGTCCCAGCCTGTGCAGGGGGATGGGTGACTGAGTTATCGGGTTAAGGGCTGCTCTCTTAATTACCAGAGCCATTTTTTAGGGCTTCAAAGCCCCATTTGGTTTCTCCAGTCCATGGATCCCCACCCCCTTCTGATCACAATATTTATAATCCAGTGTTTCCTGGTTAACATGAACATCCAGGAAAGCTTCCAATGAGTACATTATAATACTACTACTAATAATAACAACAACTGATATTTATTGACTAAACCAAGAGCCCCCGCTAGGCGCTTTGCATGAACTGTCTAATTTGATCTTCACACCTGCCTTATGCAAATCAGACTTTTATTATCATTCCTATTTTATAGATGCGGAGACCAAAGGTAGGTTAAATACCTTGCCTAAAAGGCACCTGGATCGGAGCTCCAGTCTTTGACCGCTGAGCCCAAGCACTTCTCTGTCTCACTACCGTGCTTTCCCTGGGACAGGGTCAGGATTTCTACATGGATTCAGAGCCCGTGCTCTTTACTGCTGCCCTCTGCTCTGGGGGGCGATCTCTGGCCCAGGGCAGTGTGCTCAGCTGGGGGTGGCAGGCGGGGCAGCCAGCCTTGTGGGCTCCTGTAGGCCAGGGGCCCAGGGTTCTAGCCCTAGAACTGAGGAGCCTTCAAAACGTCTCCTTCAGCGCCACCCCAGATACTGAATTGAGTGCCTGGGTTCTACTTTCTGCACCTTGACTGTCTCCCTTTGTGGAGAATCAGAGAATGTCCAGAGATGGAAGAGACCTTAAAGAATCTCTAATCCGGGGCACCTGGGTGGCTCAGTGGGTTAAAGCCTCTACCTTCGGCTCAGGTCATGATCCCAGAGTCCTGGGATGGAGCCCCGCATCAGGCTCTCTGCTCGGCGGGAAGCCTGCTTCTCCCTTTCCCTCTGCCTTTCTGCCTGCTTGTGATCTCTCTCTCTGTCAAATAAATAAACAAAATCTTAAAAAAAAAAAAAAAAGAATCTCTAATCCAATGTCCTCACTTAACAGATAGGAAACTGAGGCTCAGAGAGGGAAAGTGACTTGCCCAAGATCACACAGGAACAGGCCTACTACTCAGGTCTCCCCATTCCCTGGCCAGTGCTCTTCTCTCGCAATTTGGGCTAGTCCCATGGTGTGCCCAACCCATGCAGTTACCTGTGACAGGAACACAGAGGGGCATGATGTAGGAAAGATCATAGCTCTTCCTGACATCAGCCTAGGAAGTGTGGAGGCGTTCCTCGACCCCTAAGGAAGAGTGGAGCTTCCTTTAATGACAGGATGTGTCCATCTCCTACAGGTTTAGCTCAATCATGCTGAGCTTGCCTCAGCCTAAAAGCACTGGAAAATGCCAAATAGGAGTGTGTGTGGGCTGGAATGGGGAGGTAAGAGAGGGGAGGCTCACAACTAATTTTCCAGCCATTCTTTGTAAATTCTCATGGAATTTACCCATGCTTCTGGCTAGTTTGGTCTCCCCCCCCGCCCCCCCCGCTGCAACAGCTGGGCACCCCCTCTGCCCTAGCCCTCCAGACCAGGCAGACTGCAGGTAGCCATGGCCGTGGGCAGGTGCTGCCCAGGACTGCGGACTCTCTTCCTCTGCTGAGCACTTGGACCAACACCTTCCCGTGTAACATTACTGAGTGGACGAAGGCTGAGCTAAGTGTTCCCTCCGAAGCTGCCTGCAGTCAGAATGACATCATGTCTTCCTTAGGGCTTCTGAACTTCCATCTTCTGCCAGTTCACTTAATGGCTAATTATCTATCAGTGTGTGTTTTTCTGTCTGCCTTGCTGCCTCTCCTGTGCGTGAGTTTCTCTTTGTCTCTCTCCTCCTTTGCCATTCTCTGCGGCAGTCTCTTGTGTGAATGGGTGTGTATCTTAGATGCAGATGGGACAGTCCAGCTAGTTCAAAAAAGATTTGTTTTAGACTTTTCCCATCATCCACTCGGGCATCCTCCAAAGGTTACAGATGTATTTGTCTCCCTTTTTCTACTTCTACCCTCCCCCACTGGCCTCCAACAAAAGGACATTCATGCCTCATCTATAGAAAGATGCCAGATATGTTCCCCAGGGAAAAGAAATACCCATGTCAGCTACGAGCACGTGCAGGGGTGGGGGACTTGCTGAAACTTGCTCAGGCAGCAATAGCCCCAGGAAGATGGTTTAAAAGACTAGATTTATCTTTGGCAGCTCCCCACACTGCGCCCCTCGACCCTCCTCCAACACCGCTGTCACTTGGGGCCTGTCCCCAGCCACCCTTGGCATGTTGCTAGCATTACTCTCTTCTCCCCCTCCCAAGTGGCTGCCTTTGCTTTGGCTCTAGCCAGTCATCAAGAAACCAAACTTACTGTGCTTTCCAGGAGGAGAACAGTGGATCCAAGGACTGGTGCCACTAGGATGGCCAATGGTCTTCTGAGACAATGGCAACAACTGGCACTTGCAGAACGCTTGTATTTTGCAAACGCTCTTTCTTGTGTGTTAATTTTCCTAGTCATTTACTCCACTACTAAGTAAAGGAGATGGAAGCCAGGTCTCTCAATTCCAAGGCTACTGCTGCTGCATTTCCCATAGCACCTGCTCAATTAGTTGTCAGACCAGACTTGGTTTCGGGCCAGGGAGGAAGGGAGAATGTGTATTAGGCATTGTGTCTTGTACTTACAAGCAACACTAATCCTTACAGCATCTCCACAAGACTGCTGAGGTTATCCTTAGTTTGCAAGGGAGGACACTGAAGATAGAGTAACTTGGCTAAGGACACTTGACTAGTAATAGCATGTGACTGTGCTGAGGTTTGTACCCAAGTTGGTTTGCCTCCACTACGCCCCCACTAGACCTTGGAGAGGACAGAAGACGGGGAGCAGTGTGTGGCTAAGGGGCAGTCAGCACCCCTGGCTACTGTGCAGACACAGTGCCCACAGGAAAGGAAGAATGGACGAGAGGAGTACCCCCTGGGAAGCATAAGGAGATGCTTTCACTGTCTGGCAGGGATGGGAGGTTTGGGAGGATGCTAAGAACGGGGACACCAAATCCCCAAACAAAATGAGGTCATTTGTGTGCAGCCGTCCGGCTGCTGTGCTCTCCCTTTGTGATTGATGGTTCTGAGGCCACACCATCCATTCCGAATTTCTGCTATGAGCAGCCTGCTAACTGGCTCACTGCTGGCCATAGACAGGGGTGCAGAGAACTTTAGGGTGGGGCTTACAAGGAGGTGGAGTGGGAGCAGTGCTCTAGTTTAAATTCTGAGCCTCCAAACGAAAGCTTCAGGGCTCCCCATGGCATTGGAAAGGTGAGGGAGGTCTATAGCAGAAAGGGTCTTCCCCGCAGCTCCGGCAGTTTGGATGGGGTATACAATTCTGGAGCCAAAGGAAAGCCAAACAGCCAACCTACTCAGCCCCAAACACCTCACACACGCCCACCCGTGTTCCTGCTAGTGGCAGGTATTTTTAGAGTTCTGAGCTCATGGTGTTAAAGCATCTGCCACATGCCTGAGGGCTGGTGGGGATTCAGCCTTACTCAGAGGCAGGAGTTAGGACTACTGGAGGGTGGGGGTGGGGCTCGGGAACCAAGTGGTAATGATATTCTTGTGCTATACCCGCTCTCTGCCCACTGACCTCTATTCCCTTCCTGGCCTGCTCTCCCTTTCTCCCTGCTCAGAGCACTGGCAAGGTGGAAGAAATGAAATCTTTTCTGTCTCTGCTTTCTGACGCAAATCAGTGTTCAAGGACCTGTTTTTCTGCTTAACCAAAGTCGAATGTTCTCTCTGAAATCACCTTGGCAGATATGTGGTTTTGGTGGCTCAGGCCAGTACTGCTTTTTGATGATGATTATGATGAGGACGACGATGATGATGATGGTGACGGCAACAATGGTGACAAGTGATCTGATGCAGAAAAACAAGTTTGCTTACAAGTTTGGGTGCAGAAATGCCAAGGGCACTGATGAAATAACTAGAGAACAAATAATATATTCTAAGTGGTGTGTTACTGGGGTGCCAGGGTGGCTCAGTCGGTTAAGCATCAGCCTTTGGCTCAGGTTATGATCTTGGGGTCCTGGGACTGAGGCCTGTGTCAGGCTCCCTGCTCAGCAGAGAGCCTGCTTCTCCCTCCCCCCACCCCCGCTGCTTGTTCTCTCCCCACCCCCAGTAAATAAATAAAATCTTTAAAAAAAAATAAATGGTGTGGTACAGACTCAAAGTGCAATAGAAAGTCTTAAGAAAAGAAAATTAAAGTTGGAGAAAAGTGGAGTTTTAGGAAGAAGGCAGATGTGAGCTAAGACTTGAAGGATGAGTGAGATGCAGGGCAATGAGGTGGTGCCCAGTTTCTGTTGGGGAAGGACAGACTAGCACGAGGGAATGAACTGGGTGTAGCCCAACAGTCCGAAACCAGGCTGGATGGGGCCAAATTCTGACGGAGATTTTTCCATTTGATGCCTCGTGCAGAAGAGGGCTGTCATGGTTTCCTGAAGAGGGGGATGCCATGCTTATAGGAGCAGGGTTTTAGGAAGGCTAGTTTGGAAGCAGTATGTAAGCAGCACTGGAGTGGAGACTTCTAGACCCCAAGAGACTCTGCTGTAGACCAGCAGTGAGGAAAGGAGGGTCTGGCCTAGGGACATGAAAATCAAAATAAAATGAGAGAATTTGACAATCATGCCAAAGGAATGTGGCAGTCATGTCCCTAGAGATGAAGGGGAGCCTGGACAATGAAAACTGGTGTTCAAAATGATGAGGACTCTGGGGCCCTGCAAGATCTTCATTCAGCAAAGAGATTCAATTATATTTACCAGATACTGACTGACTGACTGCTAACTCCAAATAAAGGCTATCCTTGGTTTTAAGAGCTGTAGTAGTCAATTAGTGACCACAACCCAATTCTCTTTAATAACTGAGAATTATATAGGGCCTTGGGACCACCATTCTGAGTATGAATTTCTCTTGTCCAAGACTTTGGATGTATAAGGGAAATAGATGGGGCTGAATGTGTGTCGATTCGAGGGGATCCCTTGGGAGCTGCATCTTTGGAAACTTCATTACTGATATAAGCATTTTTCCTTCATAATTTGGCCTTCATCCCAAAAGCTGAGAGGCAGAAGAAAAATCCAGTGAACTAAATTACCTTTTATATACCAAACAATAAGCTAAAATAAGCTAAGAGGTGAGATTTTTAACACTAACTTTAAAAAGTCATGCAAAAAATGCAAGACAAAGTGATATATGTTTTTAGTAGAAAATTTGGAAAATACAAAAAAAATACCATTTATCACCGATGGCCCATAAATACCCATTAATCTCCTGGTAAGTACACTTCCAGTCTTTCCTAGGCATATGTCTATATTTAATATTTTTTCTGAAAAACTGGAACCATAGAAAATGGAAACTTCATATCCTGCTTTTTTCATTCCTGATATTTTATGAGAATTTCCACCATTTATTCCTTGAAAACATAATTTTTAATGTCTGCATAATGGTCCATTGTATAGATATGTACATACACTTTAGCTATTCTCTTACTGAGCTTTTAGGTTATTTCCTGTTTTTTAAAAAGTATAAATAATACTGCAGTTAAGACTTTTGTACAGAATTTTGACCACATCTCTGCTATTTCATATAGATATCTGGAAGTGAGATTATAGGCTTGAAGAATTTTGAGTATTTTTAAGGTTCTGGATTATATTGCCAAGTTGCCCTCCAGAAAAGTTCACCAATTTACACTCATTTTTTCAAATAAAAGCCTTAAGACTTCAAAAAAAATTATTTATTTATTTATTTGACACACAGAGAGAGAATACAAGCTGGGGGAGAAGCAGGGTCCCACTGAGCAAGGAGCCTGACATGGGGCTCAATCCCAGGACCCTGGGATCATAACCTGAGCCAAAGACAGATGCTTAAACAACAGATACTTAACCGACTGAGCCACCCAGGCGCCCTAAGATTTTTTGACTCAAGATTTTCAACCAGAACTTTTTATTTATTTATTTATTTGATAGAGAGATCACAAGTAGGCAGAGAGGCAGGCAGAGAGAGGGGGGTGGAAGCAGACTCCCTGCTGGGCAGAGAACCCGATGTAGGGCTCGATCCCAGAACCCTGGGATCATGACCTGAGCTGAAGGCAGAGGCTTTAACCCACTGAGCCACCCAGGCGCCCCTCAACTAGAACTTTTAAGAAAAATTTTATAAACCCTGAGAGAAACTTCTCTCTACACTTTGACATGTCCACTCTGCCAGTCTGTGCCAGGGCTTCTCACCACAATTTTGCTTTTTAAAGATTTTTATTTGTCAGAGAGAGAGAGAACGAGCAAGTGCACCAGGCAGGGGGAGCAGCAGGCAGAGGGAGAAGCAGCCTCCCTCCTGAGCAAGGAGCCGAACTCCAGATTCATCCCAGGACTCTGGGATCATGACCCGAGCTGAAGGCAGACACTTAACTGACTGAGCCACCCAGGCGTCCCTCTTACCAGGTTTAAGATAACAGAATCGGGGGCACCTGGGTGGCTCAGTTGGTTAAAGCCTCTGCCTTCAGCTCAGGTCATGATCCTGGGGTCCTGGGATCGAGCCCCGCATCGGGCTCTCTGCTCTGCAAGCAGCCTGTTTCTTCCTCTCTCTCTGCCTGCCTCTCTGCCTACTTGGGATCTCTGTCTGTCAAATAAATAAATAAAATCTTAAAAAAATAAAAAGATAACAGAATCGAGTTTTCTTCTATGTATTCTTGTTTTCTTTACTGACTCCACATATGGGTTTTGTATCTTCCAGGTTCAGGTGTGGGACACAGCAGGTCAGGAACGCTTCCGCAAAAGCATGGTCGAGCATTACTACCGCAATGTGCATGCAGTGGTCTTCGTCTATGACGTCACCAAGATGACATCCTTCACCAACCTCAAGATGTGGATCCAAGAATGCAATGGGCATGCTGTGCCCCCACTAGTCCCCAAAGTGCTTGTGGGCAACAAGTGTGACTTGAGGGAACAGATCCAGGTGCCCTCCAACTTAGCCCTGAAATTTGCCGATGCCCACAACATGCTCTTGTTTGAGACTTCGGCCAAGGACCCCAAAGAGAGCCAGAATGTGGAGTCAATTTTCATGTGCCTGGCTTGCCGATTAAAGGCTCAGAAATCCCTGCTCTATCGTGATGCTGAGAGGCAGCAGGGAAAGGTGCAGAAACTGGAGTTCCCACAGGAAGCTAACAGTAAGACTTCCTGTCCCTGTTGAAACCAAATGGTGTAAATACAAGATCCATCATTACTGGAGTTTTTTCTTTCCCTTTTTTTCCGTGCCCACATAACGCTGACACCTGCTTGTTTCCATACAAATTGATATTAAAATAAAATTTGTATAGATTATCACATGCCTTCATGTCTTTCTTTCCTCCAGGAAGACATTTCTGACTGTGCTGAGTAGAAGAGCAGCCCGCCCTCCTAGAGGGGTACACTTGGCCAAGGCACACTCCCTACCAGCCTTCTATGCCACCTGAATCATATGAGTCACTTCTTCAGGACTAATTTGCTGTCACTCAGTGCTATCAGTGGGCAAAAACATCCAGAGGGGGTGGGATACAGGCCAGATATGTTTTTCTATGGCGCCCATGGAAGTGGAGGATAGAGAAGTCTTGAAAGGAGATGTTGACTCATAAATATTTCCTAGGTTGCCCGGATGTCGAGAGTAGGTGGCTCTCTCCTTATCTCCCAAAGCTTAAAAATAAAAAGTATAGATTTCCCAAGGGGCTCAGTTGCTTCCAAAGTAGTTAAATCCTGCTTCTCATATTTTACCACACAGTCTCTGACACCCGGAGTGGTATTTCTTGAAGAGGGCAGGGCTCAAGCCAACAATCTGTTATGCCCCCAGATCCGTGCTGGGCGCTATAGAGGAAACAGCAAGAAAAGGATTTGTCCCTATGTTCAAAAACCCTCTGATCTTGTGGGAAAAGACACGAACTACTTGTGAACAAAAATTAGACAATGACCTCACCAAGTTCGAGTCTGTGCTCTGGGAATTGAGAGCGTTATGTATTCAGCATTAGGAAGGAGTCATTGAAAAATAACTGACCTTATTTTGTATATTGAGTAAAATGTTGCATTTGGATTGGTAAAGAGGAGGGGATTGGGACAAAGTAGGGAGGCCAGAATGACCTTGGGGGTTGAGTGAAAGGACAAGAGCTGAGCATCCTTAGTGGGGAGCTAAGGATGAGGAAACCTACACAAGATTCAGGACAGTTTGTTGCTCTTTGAGTCACTGGGAGTTTTTGGTGGCTTTCCAGCAGGAGTCCTGTAGGTTATTTCCAGAATGTCGGGTCCTATGGATGTGAAAGCCCCTTGTCCAATTGTTAAAGCAACTAAGAGTAGCTATGAAGGCATAGCTACCATAGCCCCAGGTAGAATTTGTTGTTTCAGGGGTGCTCCGTAAGGCTCCTCTCTTGTCAGAAGCCCACAGAAAAGAGGGTCCGAGGCTGACAGCCCCCAAGCACTTTCCTCTGGTAGGTGAATTCAGATCTGTCTCCCGTCTGCCTTCCCGTCAGCCCAGTGAAAGTTAATACATACCAGATGCGCTTCCCACCCAAACAAGTAGGCTGCCTCGTCTTGCCTAGTTGTCGCTACAATGCTCTTCCTCCAGAGGTGGCTAAATCCCCACCCCATCTCCATCCCAGGCTAAGCCCCCAGTCTAGTTTTCATCACTTGGCTTCTGCCTGGATCCATCTTTGGAGCCTGCCTTGTACCCTGGTTAGGGCTGTGTTTTCTTACTAGTTGTCCCTACCCAATGCCCTACCCTGGAATCTCACCCAAGGGGCTGGGAGCCTGTTGTCTGTTGGCGAACTGCCTGCTGAAAACCCTGTTGCTATGCTTCTCCCCAACTTCGGATACTGGCTCCTTACCCAGGACTGCTCTTGTGGTGTCTTTTGGCTCCTGACTTGGCTGCAGGGCTGGGCCATCTCTCAGTGGCCGCAGGTACACTTGTCCATTCTAGTGGGTTGACATTTCAGTCCGGGTCCTGACCTGTGTTGGTCAAGGACCTTCTTTGCTGTAACAGGGACAAATAACTTTCCAAGTCCTCTAACCAGGATTGCCTCTTCTAGACCTGAATTGCCTCTGACACCTTTTAGGCATTCAACAAACATGTATTGAGCATCTACTATAAGCCAGTGTGTGCTAAGCCCTTGGGATATGTAGATGAACAATATAAAATCCTGCTCTCGGGCGCGTGGGTGGCTCAGTGGGTTAAGCCTCTGCCTTTGGCTCAGGTCATGATCTCAGGGTCCTGGGATCGAGTCCCGCATCGGGCTCTCTGCTCAGCAGGGAGCCTGCTTCCCTTCCTCTCTCTCTGCCTGCCTGTCTGCCTACTTGTGATCTTTCTCTGTCAAATAAATAAAATAAAATCTTTAAAAAAATCCTGCTCTCATAAAGGAGGTAGATACTAAAAAAGAAATGAGATCCATAATGAGAGAATTTGAGAGTAATAAGGAGTCCGAGGGCCATAAAATAGGGTAAGTGGACAGAAAGTGAGGAAGGGGGCGGGAGGGCAATGCATTAGACAAAGTGAACACAAAAGATACCTTTGCAGTGATCACGTTTGAGGGGAGACCCAAATGAAGAAAAGCAACCAGGAATGAGGTCAGAAAGAGAACCCTAATCAGAGGAAAGAGCAAATGCCGAGGCCCTGAGGCAGAAGTGAGGTTGGCATGTTTGAGGAACAGCAAAGAGGCTAGTGTGAGCAAGGGGGAAAATACGGGAGGTGAGGTTGAGAAGTAGGTAAGGCCAGATCTATTGGCTGGGATTTTATTTCAGTGCAGTGGGAAGCCAGTGGAAAGTTTTAGCATTATCTAGACCCAGTAACCTTTGGAAAGATTCAGCAGGCTTGCTGGCCAGCAAGAAAGAGGGAAAAGCCTCTACTTTTCTGGGCCCCTCTGAGAGGAATAGACACCCTTCGTAACTCCTGACTGTGCGCCTCAAGGGCTGTCATTTCCATGCTGGCTGGCCCCCCTCTTAAAAAACCAGACTCTGAACTTTCCCAAGACTATCATCTTTTGGTCCTGCCAAGGCTCTGGTAATTTTGCTGTGGCTAGGAGGCACTCACTGATCCAACCTGGCTCTGTCCTCTGAGCCTCACCTACGTGATCCTGCCCTTTCCTGCAGTAATGACTGTGCTCTCCCCCAGGTACCTGGGAACAGAGAATCCTGAGAATCTCCAGGCTTCACCCAGTCTCCTAGCCCTAGAATTTTCTGCTGGCATCAGCAGGGTGCACAATGGTGCTCAGGCCTCCATCAGATTGAGCAAAAGGATTTGGGGATGGGCTGTTCTCAGAATGCAACCAGAGGGAGGGGACTCAGGAGGCCAGAGAACCGTGACACCCTTGTTGTCGTGAGGGTGATGAGGAGCAGAGAGAATCAAGTAAAGTGAGGTGCTTCCAGGCCTCGCATCCAGCCTCATTATGTCTCTGGAATGATCCATGACGGCCAGGATGTCTCCTGTACAGCTCTTCTTTACTTTTCGGAGCTATGCCCTTGAGTCTTCACCTGTGTAACAGAGACAGGACCCAGAGTAATAACTACCAACATTTGAATGCCTATTGTATGCTGGGCCCTGTGCTAAAACACTACGTTCCTTCACTAGCTCATTTAATGCTCCCTCGACCCTATGAGGTGGGGATAATTATTTCCTTTTTACATATATGAATATAGATGTGCTGACAGATTTAGTGACTTGTCCAATATAGTAAGAGTGGCAAAGCGAGATCTGTCTTACTTAAGTATAGGTTCTTTCTATGATATTATACTCTTTCTAGCCAGTTCCAAGCTCCAGAATCCTTGCAGAGATTGCGGGTTCACTCTAGCTGGTCCCACTGACCCATGGGGGTTTGGCAAGCAGGTCATTCAATATCCAAGAGGGAACATTCCTCCTTGAATGGGATGTGCCGGCCAGGTCTCTGCAAGAAGCCCAAGTGGCTGGTGGAATTGTCAGCTCTGAGCCAAAGAAGTCCCAAGATAGCCCTGCCTTGGACAAGAGCTGGGAACCACACGACAGCTGGATTCTGCTGCTCAGCCTTTGGGGCTGCAGGGTATTGTCACTGGTCCCCTACCCCCAGAACTATCCCTCTCCCAGTATCTGTGCATTTGCTCAGGCCCCCAGATTCAGCCTGATGACTTGCTTTGGCCAAGTTCAGTGAAGTTGAGGACTGTCTCAGTGGGATCCTTTAGTCAGGGGGCCCAAGAGCAGATGCTGCTCTGAGCACCACCACCTAGAGCAGTGGCCAGGAGGGATACCCAGCCCAGAATAGCTGGAGAAGCCCAACCTGCGTGTGGGGTGTGGATGGAGGGTACAGAGATGTGCTGAGAGCTCCCTGGATCACAAGGCTTAGCTTCTCTAGCAACGTCAAGTGGCAGGGGCAGAAAGAGGTCAGTGATTATCCTCTTGTAACACCTGAGGGGACAGTTACTGCTTTAACTTACAGGCTCTCCTCCACTCACCATCCCTCATGCCCGCACTGGGAGAGGCCTTGTTTTCTCTGGAAGGTCTGGCCTAGACTGCACTAGTTTCAGATCTTGTCCTGACTCCAAGTCCCCTTGAATATCCATGACCCTAACAACTGGTGCTGGGGCAGCAGGACCGAGATAAGGGTCCCAGAAATTCCCTTACATTAGCAACTCCCAAATACAGGCTCATAGCTAACTGCATGAACACACTTGGCAAATTGTTAAAATGCAGATTCCTGGGATACTAGCTACAGACACTCTGATCTACTGGATCTCAGGGCAGGGCTCAGGAATGTCCATGATTGCTTCTCATGGGCCTCCCAGGTCTCTTCTTTCTGGCCCAGGTTCTCTCTCTGTGGGTATCTGGGTGTCCCCAAGGTTTCCTGATGAATTCTCAAATCAGAAACTGCCTTTCCCAAGCCAGAACTTCAAAACTAGTCATCTGGGCTACCACAGAACCCAGCCGCTCTGAGGACCACTCCATACAAGACACAGATTGATAATTCAATAGAAACTGCACGTCTGCTGTGTGCCCTCTGCTGGTTAAAATTCATGAAGCTTGGAAAGTGTATACCAGTACGAGCTTTTCTGACTGGTACTGACCATTTCTTTGGTTGGAAGCCCATACAGAAGGAGCTAATCCTGGTCCCAGTCTGGGCACTCAGACACTTGCAACTAGAAGGGTTACTAATTTAAAAAAATAGCTTCATTGAGGTATAAGTGATATATAAAAAAACTGAACTTAATTTATACAATGTAATGAGTCTGAGCATAGGCATACCCATAAAATCATTACCACAACCAAGGTAATAAACATATCCATCACCTCCAAGTTTCTTTGTGCCCTTATTTTTTGTGTGTGTGGTAAGAATGCCTAAAATTTGTTAAGAGGGGAGATCTCATGTTAAGGGTTACTCTACAAAGTAAGCTACCTCTACCGAAACTAGGGCTCACCTCTCCCAAGGGAAATCTGCAGACCCTGGTAGGAACTACTAGCACGGCAGCAAGGAGGAAGAAGAGACATTGCAAAGCACCTCACCTTCCCAGGGAGCTAGATTTTAAAGCTGGGTGGTTAAGGAACCCTGAGAGTCATAGAAGATACCATTGAGGGCACAAAAATATTCCTCTACACCAGCTGAAATGGACCTCAGGACCTGAGCTGACTCTATAGCTGGTACTTAATCCCTTTCCTAGTGATAAAGTAAGCACTGTGACTCTTTGCATTTAATTTTAAAGTACTGGAGGAAGCTTCAGGTAAAAGAATGGATAAGAAATGTGGCCCACCTGATCCTTACCCACCAATCCCAGATGGAAATCCCAATGCTTCAGATAAAGAGGATGCACCCCAGGTATTGTGATTTTGCCTATCCTTCCAGGGAGGTCATTAGATGGGAAGAATATCAGACCTAGCCTAGTTTCCAACCTCTATTCCTCCAACTGAAATAACAGAATTATAAATGGCAGCTAATTTTTTTTAAAAAAAGATTTTATTCATTTATTTGATGGAAAGAGAGATCACAAGTAGGCAGAGAGGCAGGCAGAGAGAGAGGAGGAAGCAGGCTCCCCGCTGAGCAGAGCCTGACATGGGGCACGATCCCAGGACCCTGAGATCATGACCTGAGCCAAAAGCAGGGGCTGAACCCACTGAGCCACCCAGGTGCCCCATGGCAACTAACTTTTTAAAAAAAGATTTTATTTGAGACTGTGAGAGAGACAGATCATGAGGAGAGGGGAGGGGTAGAGGGAGAAAGAAACTCCCCACTGAGCAGGGAACCCAATGTGGGACTCGATCCCAGGACCCTGGGATCATGACCTGAGCCAAAGACAGATGCTTAACTGACTGAGCCACCCTGGTGCCCAACATTGTTTACTATACACCAAGTACTCAGTTATGTGCTTAACATGGACTATCATATATAATCCTCACAATAAGCTGTGAAGCATGGGATGATCAAAGTAGCTTGCCCAGGGTCACAATGCTGCCCATGGTTAGAGCAGGGTATGACCAAGATCTAACTGCAGAGCTAGTCACAATGCTAACTTCTCTTATTCTTTTCTATTTCTCTCAAGCTCAAGAGGAGGGTGTGTTCCTAAGCCTGGGACTAAGGGCTTCACCCCTGCTCCATTTAGGACTAAGTAGATGAGTTGGGAGTTGATGCTAGATGCCAGGTCTTGAACTGGTTTAATCACTATTTGCTCAGGTAAAGGCCCAGAACCTGGGGACAGGGACTGAGTAGGTAACCAAGGACCAAACTCTCCTCCTAGGATGGAAGGGCAGGATAGGGAGAAGAAAAGATTAGGAATGGGCTGGCTCTAACAATTGCAACTGTTTTCGTTTAAAAGAGGTATTTTAGAAGAGCTTCCTGCATCATTTGAAATGGGAAGAAACGACCCCTAAGATGCTTTCCAGTTTTCCATTCCTGTGAACAACAGTGTGATCACGCATTAACTTTTTTTCAACGTCCACATGTATTTTAAGCCACCTATGAAAATAATGCAGTTTTAGGCCTCCGAATAAGGATTGCCTATCAGTCCACAGATCAGAAGTCAGCTTTGAAATCGTGCATATCTTTTGTTAATGAAAATGCTCAGATTTGACTAAACTGGGGCAGGGAGGATCGTGTTTCTGTGATATGAACAAGTCAGTACTTCCTGATACTATTTTCAGAATGACAACTTTTAAAATCACTTCACATTGTGGTCTTTAGGACATTTGATTTAATCAATAAAACAACTGATTAAATAGCCTAGTTTTCTGAGCTTGAGATATTTACTGATTCACTCAAAAATTCTTATGCTACAGGGGTGCTTGGGTGGCTCAGTTGGCTGGGCATCCCACTCTTGGTTTCAGCTCAGGTCATGACCTCGGGGTTGTGGGACTGAGCCTGGCATCAGGCTTCATGCTCAGCAAGGAGTCCGCCTGTGCGTCTCCCTCTCCTTCCTCCTCTGCCCCTCCCCTCCACTTGCATGTATGTGCACTCTCGCTCTCAAATAAATAAATAAACCTTAAAATAATTCGTATGCTCCAAGGCTCTGAAGATTTGCTAGATACAATTATCCCACTCTATTCTCAAAAATTTTATGAAGAAAAGAAGCCTGTACAACTTAAATGTTCCTTCTACATTATAATTAATTTAGTCAGGTAGATATGCTGGAGAAGATGGAAAGTGGGAAGGAGATAAGGGGCAAACAGGGCAATTCCAAGACTGAGTAACGGTATCTTTAACCTCTGAAAAAAAGGAAACTTCTTAATCATTTCAAAGTCCTACCAAAAAAAAAAAAAAAGGCCACTTTTCTGTTGGTATCTACAATTACACTTTCCCGCAGAATTAATAGTATTGGACAAGTAGCCGAGATTCCTGGAAATGAATTCCTGGTAATGATTACTAAAAAGCCTCCCATAAGGAAAGGATTCTCTAATCCCCAAAGACACGTTTTTCTAAAGCAGACGGGACTCTGAACTAGTTCTCAACAAGGCAGTGTCACTTCAAAGCCTTTATGCAGAACTACACTCATTTCCAAGGTTGGAGAATGGTACCACTTGTAACTGAGGTGCTGTGATAGAACAGCCTCCACCCAGCAGCTCAGGGAAATGACTGCAAGACCTGGGTACAGAACACAAAGTTCCAGATAACCACAGTGCGGATGGACTGCCAGGAAAACGGTCAAGATTTCACTGACGAGTAGCTTCCAGGGTCTACTCTCAGCAGAGGTAAAAGCAGTAACAGCAACGAAGGCAGGAAGAGCCGCAGGAAGAGCACGAACATGAGTGGAAGTGGTGGCAGCAGCAGCACAATTTATCAAATGCCTACTTTTTGTCAAGCCAGTGCCAAATCCTACGCACACATACACACACTCTAATTGTTATAGCAAACTTGTGAGGAAGTCATCATTACAGACCTTTTGCTGATGAGAAAGCTGAGGCTCGAGGTTATTTGAGGCTACACGACTGGTTAGACATAAAATCGGTATTTAAACCCAAGACTGTCTTATTTCAAGGCTTAGCTCTATGTACACGAGCATACATCACCGCAGTATGGATAAATTGGCATTTTTAGTGTGAAGGATTACAAACAATAGAAGAGATACACCTTAGCCTCTCTCAGTTTGTTGAGGACAGCAAGCTTTTTGGTGGTGGGGACACGGAGTCAAAAAACAAAGTGACAGGAGGCTGCAGAAGGACCTCAAAATCAGAGAAGTGAGGTGTATGAGTGTGAGGCAAACCATGATGTGGTCAAGGAAAAGGCAGGATAATTTAGGGAAATTACCTTAATACTATTTAAAAAGGCAGTTATGACTCAAGCGAACCTAGGAGCATTCACAGACATTTCATAAAAATGGAATTCTGGTGAGCTTGAGACATGACAAATCTAATGGTATGCCGACCTGTAGTACGATGTGCTTCACCAATGACTCTCCAGAAAGACACCGTGGGTCAAGGAAAAGAAGATTACCAGAAATGACTGTAGAAATGTCATAATGAAAATCAGGGTGGCGGTGTCTGGGTGGCTCACTTGGTTAAACATCTGACTCTTGATTTCAGCTGGGGTTGTGGTCTCAGGGTTGTTAAGATTGAGTCCTGCCTCCAGCTCCATATTCGCAGTGTGTGTGCTTGGGATCCCCTCTCCTTCTCCCTCCCCCTGCTCTTGCACACATGCTCTCTCTATAAATTAAATGAATGAATGAATAAAAGAAAAATAGGGTGAATAGACCTATTCTATCTGAATAAAATGAAAACAAAAATAAAAAAACAAAATAAAAAAATAAAATAAAAAATAAAAACAAAATAAAAAAAACAAAAATAAAATCAGGAAGGGTGGTAATGAACTAACAGCAATAGTTTAACCATGGTGATGATTCCCACGTGCCAATCACCATTCCAACTGCTAAACACACACTATGAAATCATTTAATTCCCTCAGTCCTATGAGTAGGCGCTGTCATTTGCATTTTTACAAATGAGACACAGAGCTCAAAGTCACATGCATTTAGTCATTGGTAGGGTAGGAACCCCACCGCACCTAGGCAGTCTGCTGCAGAGCCTGGACTCATAGCGCCCCCCCCCCCCCCAACCACACTGCCCCCTTGAAGGTATAGGGAGGGTTTACTCTGGAGTCCAGTACTGAAGCTCAAAATCTTAGTATCAAGGAAGATCTTTTGAAGCAGTTTAAGCAGCAAGTAAACTTTACAGAGTAAGAAACTCCTTAATAATAGGCTGAAGATAGTAATGGTTTCAAGAAAAGTAGGCGAGTGGGTGGATAGATAAGCTAAACATAAGTTGTAGAGAGAAGCTAGACATTATTACGGTAAGAGTCTGAAGCTTCTGGAGTTTAAAATGATGTAAGATGACAATGCCCTCCAACACAAATTACTGGTCTGTTCCAGTTACGTATTTCTGAGGTCTTACAGACATAAAAATGAGCACATGATTTTTTTCCTGATAGGATTTCTAAGACTATGAAAATGGATATTACTAGCCTCCAGCTACATATGCCACCTTACAAATGACTCATGAACATGAATGAAATGTCTAGAAGTTCATCTTAGTCAACGCCCTCATTCAACTATTTTTTGTTTTTCAATTCAGAAAATCAGACAATAATTAATCTAGGTCAGCATTCTCTACATTGTATCTTCTGGAGATGAAGGCTTAGAAGTTATTAAGTGATGGGGGTGGGGGTGGGAATTCCAGGATCCAGTAAGTGCTCACTAAATTCTCCTAGAGAACCAAAGACCACATGTAGCTTGAACAATCCCATAATAAAGAATCTATGCAACTGTAATCCAGTATTTCCTACATTTATTTGGCCATGGCACCTTTATACTGCAGACCATTTACAAATTATGGACATTCATTCCAGATCTAGATACTTTCTTTTGGACAAATAGAAGAGTGTTACTTTTGTAAGAGTCCAGGAGGGGAGTTAACCAGGGCTAGGAGTAATTGGGATATTTTGTTCTCTCAATGTTGAAAGAGTCCCTGTTTCTGCTCTTAGGGACAGTCGTATGTGGCACTCTGAATTAATTTTCTCCTAACAATTTATACCAGCCACTCCTTAGTCTCCTCTCCTGATTTCCTCTCATTTCTCTAACCTCTTATTGTTAGCATGACCTGGAGCTTGGTCGGTGGACCTCGGTCCTTTCTCTATCCCTGTTCTATTCCTTGGTGATCTCATAGTCCTGTGACTCTTTAATAAATTTAAAGGTTACTGACAGCCTGGACTTCTCTAAACTCCAAACTCACACATCAGGATGTCTGGGACATTCCCACTAGGATATCTATCAGGCAACCCAAATGCTAACGTGTCCCAAATCAAAGTCCTCGTTTTTCCTCCCAAATCTACTCTTCCTTTAGTCTTCTCCATTTCAGTTAATAACATCACCTTTCCAGTTGCTAAGGCTAATGACTGTACCGTCCACAACACTTTTTCTCCAATACTTCATATCCAAACCATCAGCAAATTCTATTGGCTCAACCTTCAAGATATTCCCTCAATTGAACCACTTATCACCTACACTTTCATGATCCTAATTAAACCTCTATTAACTCCCAAATGGATTATTACAATAGCTTCCCAGCTCATCTTCCTGGCTCTGCCCTTGGTCCCCTGCAGCTTGTTCTTAAGACAGCAGCTAGGGTGATCCTGTTCAGACTATAATAAAAAATTTTTGTGGGGACACCTCGTGGCTCAGTCAGTTAAATGTCCGACTCTTGCTCTCAGCTCAGGTTTTGATCACAGGGTCATGAGTTCAAGCCCTGCACTGGGGTCCACACTGGGCATGGAGCCTACTTAAAAAAAAAAAAAAAAAAAAGGAGAGAATTTTTTTTGTTTTGTTTTTCACCAAGGTAGAAAAGACTTCTCCATTCAGAATCCACTAATGGCTTCTTATCTCTGAATGAAAGCCAAATCCTTACAATTGCCTAGGAGGCATTACCTCACAGGTGCCATCTCCTACGATACCCTCCCCTATCCAGCCCCCACTCTACTGTAGCTCCAACAGTCTTGTTGCTGTTCCTTGAGGTAGGCAAGATCCTACTTCAGGACTTGTTCTTTCTACCTTTCATCGTTATGTTAGCTGATTTTTATTACATTAGGTTAAAAAGGTTTTTTCATATTCCTAATTTGCTAAGCTTAAGGGTTTTTATTTTTTGTTAAAGGTGGGATTCACATACCTTAAAATCAAAAATTAAAAAGTCAACCATCTTAAGGTGAACAATTCAGTGGCATTTAGTATATTCACAATGTTGTATAGCCATCTTTATTTAGTTCCTAAACATTTTCATCACACCCCAAGGTCAATGCTGTACCCATTAAGTAGTCACTCCCCATTCCCCACTGCCCTTTCCACCCCTGGCAACCACCAAATTGCTCTCCATCTCTATGGATTTACCTATTCTGGATATTACGCATTAAAGAAATTATACAATATGTGATCTCTTACAACTGGTTTTTTTCACTTTGCATGTTTTTGATGTCCATCCACCTTGTAGCATGAATCAGTACTTCATTCCTTTTTATGGCTAAATATCACTCCACTGTAATGAATACACTACAATTTATTTATTCCTTCATCTGCTGGTGATACTTAGGCTCTTTCCATCTTTCAGCCACTGTGAGTAGTCCGCCATGAACATGCACGTATGAGTATGAGTCCCTGCTTTAGATTCTTTTGGATATATACCTGGGAGCAGGATGCCTGGGTCATATGGTAATTCTGTTTTAACGTCTTGAGGAACTGCTGAACTGTTTTCCGCAGTTGCTGAGCCATTTTACGTTCCCCTCAGCCATGTGTGAGGGTTCCAGTTTTCCCTTCAGGACTTCTGCATTTGCTGTTCTCTCTCTTGAACGCTCTTCCAACAGATAAGCCAGTGGCCCACTTCCTCACTTCCTTCATGTCTTTACTCAATGTCCTCTTCTCGCAGAGGCCTATCCTGACCACCAAATTTAAAATGGCGACCTCCCCACCCCAGCCCATACTTACCATCCTCCTTGCCCACTTTATTTTTCTCCATAGCATTGATCATCATCTAACATACTACTTAATTTTCTTAATTTTTACGTCTTGTCTTCCACCACTGAAATGTAAGCTCCACCAGGGAAGAGATTTCAGTCTGTCTTTTCCAGCACCTAGAATAGTGTTAGGCACATAGTAAGTGCTTAATAAGTATTTACTGAACAAGTAAGTGAGGCCCAAGGAGATGTTTTGGCAAAGTGAGGCAAAAAGGAGCAAGAAACTGTCTCTGTAGTTCAGAAGTTAGTTTTCTAAGAATGGGGATGGATTGAAACTGAGCCAATCACCAATTTTATTCAGCTGTAACCTTTTAAAAAGCACAAATGCAAGAGATGGCTATTTCTGAATCAAGTGAAAGAACTAGTTAGAAAAGCCTGGGGATAATGGGATCAAAATGTCAAACTAAAACTCATTTGCACCAATGAGTCAACTAACTGCCTATAATAAGCAAAAGTCAACTAACTAGCTATAATAAGCAAGCTTAATATTTACTGTTTGAAATGTTTTATTTAAAGAAAGTAAAAAAAATGGTGCTACAGGACACAGAACTTTAAGAGTATTTTACTTTAAGAAAATGAACCTAATACATACTGTCAGAAATAGAATTCTATGGAAGAACAAAAAGATGTACCCCCACCTAAAATACTGCTATAGCAACAATGTGGTTTATCATATTCTCAAACTATAACAGAGCCAGGGGAAATATCTGTATATAAAAAGAGAATCTATATTGAAACCACAAAGAATTTATATCTGGACCAAACTTGGTGTAATTAGTACTGAATTTTTCACTTGAGAATGATTAAGACGGCAAAAGTCATGTTATATATTTTCATTATGATTTTTGAAAAGTAAAAAAAAAACGGAGAAATAGATGGTAGATGAAGAATCATTCTGGGGACTGACACAGAAATAAAGATTCGAACATTGCCAAGTCTATTACTAAGAAACAAATAGTAGTAGAAACACTACTAAGAAACAACACTTTTGGAGATTTTGGAAAATCATTTACAGCAGAAATCAGTCTGGAAAATGAAAACTAATGGATTCAACTTTTTTGACTATGTATTATAAGAAGTAGACTACGGAAGAGCTGGTCACTGAAACTGGTTTTCAATATGTTTCTGCTATAGGCTGAATGTCTAAATTCATATGTTGAAACCTAATCCCCATTGTGATGGTATTAGGAGGTGTGGCCTTTGGGAGATGACTGCATCAAGAGGGCGGAACCCTCATGTGTGGGATTAGTATCCTCCTAAATTAGACCCCAGAGAACTCTCTCACCCCTTCTGCCAGGAGGATATAGCAATATCCTTCTACGAACCAGGAAGTGGGTCCTCATCAGACACTGAATCTGCCAGTGCCTCAATCATGGACTTTCCAGTATCTAAAACTGTGAGAAATAAATTTGTGTTGTTCATAAGATACCTAGTCTGTGATACTCTATTATAGCAGCCCAAAGGGACTGAGACAGTTTCAAAGTACAATTTTAAGTACAAAGCACAAGTTCTGATGTTAAGATGAAAAAACTACTCATGACTAAGTCAAACAACTTCAGAGCCTGACCACCTTAATGGTTATTAAAGATCACAAAGGTACTTTGCCAGTCTCTGAAGTTCAAGAAATTAGTAAAATATACATAGTGAGCTTATAACTGTGCTGGAGGAAAGACTGCAAGATGCACTTGGTAAAGCTCTCAGTCTGTAGGCCAAGTAATCAGGCTTCCATGTAAGAAGCAAAGCAATGCTCCCACTAACATGATAAAATCTAACAGCTTTTACATGAATAACTCCTGAGGCACTTTACCAATACAAATTTTATTAAAAAAATAAGTAATAACATCAAACTGTTCAGCAAATCTATATTCAATGTAACCAAAATAAACAAACACCAAAATAAAAAAAATATACATCTATATATATATGGGCAAGAAACAAGTGCATTTTTTGGTCCCAATATTTTCTGAATATATTATCTTTATCCAAAGGAATTACATTAATGGCTAAGAAGATATGTATTAGATGTACAGAAACATAACTTTAAAATTTATTTTAAGGTCTGTAGGAAGTGTTTTTTTGCCAATTCTTTATGTCTTTAAACTCATAATCACTAAGATAATGATAGTCCCAAGACAGAGGATGTAGTAATGTCTAACGGTCTGAATAATTACCCAAATCTAGAAGCTATCAATAGGTAGCTACATGAAATTTGTAGAGAATTCTAAAGAATTTCTTGAGGTTCTTAAAAACAAAACAAAACAAACACAAAACAAAAGTTTTAAAAAGAGGAGAGATAAAAGTGGACATAACAAAACACACATTAATAAATTTGGTGAAGGACAACATAAAACCAAGATAAAATTGAACTTTAAAAAATCTGAATATTAGTATTGCTGAAAACTCCTAGGGTTAATACTGGATAAAATTTCAAATGACGGTACAAATAACTATAACTTTGGAACTGTAATTTTAGAAACTTGTTTTCCAAGAACATGAAAGTAACCTTGGTTCCCTACACAACCAGTTTTTATATTCCTTGGACTGCATGCATACTAGACAAATATTAAAGGGCAGCAGCCAAAATGATTAAACTTCAACTTGGATGTTGAAGCACAGATTTGATGGGTCTTTCTTAGTTAGAATGAACCCATAAATATAAGTTCAAGAACCAAAGCCTCCAGGGGGAAGTTGTGCTCAATTTGGCGGGCCTTGAGGTCATCTCTGGCCAAATTAGTATCAGCCTTATGGGAGGCCAGTCATGAAGGAAGGGACTCTCCCCAAGGTCTGATTTCTTAAGGCCACAATCTAGAGGAGGTCTCACAGTCAAATAATTCACATTCCTTGGAAAGAGAGAACAGGCATCAGTTGTGTCCGTCGAAGGGGGACACTGACCAGGAGTATCCTGGACATTTTTTGAAATTTCTGTGTTGCTTCTGCATCTGAAAAATACGAAAAATAGAACAATGACAGACAAGGAAAGAGGAAAAAGACAGCTATCTGACCTAAAAATGAAATTAAGAAACCAGACAAAACAGACAAAGAAAATGAATAGCCATGTCATTTGGAATGCAATATTCTGAAGGCAAGTACAGCAGAGAAAAACACAAATTATTTTAAGCAAAGCAAAAAAAGACCATAGCAACAAAAGTTATTTTTGGAGAAAGCCAACTGGAGAAAAAAGCATATGTTAAGATATGTTAACCTGACACAAAGATAAGGTGGAATAAGAATCTAGTGCCATCTGAAAGCTGAAAAGAGCTGAATCAGAGCTAGTGTCATGAACTTGGCTGTTTAACCGCCTTCGTGTGAGAAAACACTTCAGAAGTTTGAACTTAGGAAACTGCCTTTGTGTAAGAAAACACTTCAGAACTTTGAACTTAGGAAATTCCAACTTGTCTTGCACCAGGTTGCACGAGCTCCATAGAGCAGGAATCTATTTCAACAAGCGGCTTTAAAAACAAAAACAAAAACAAAATACTTTAATATTTTTCATTTCTATTAATGATACATTTAAAAATGCAACAGTGCTAAAATACATCAAAGAAAAATGCACCAAATGAAAATTAAACTTACTCAGAAGTGGGTTCAGAATTGGGTTCAGAATTGGGTTCAGAAGTTGAGGTACTTTCGGGAACTGAAATTAGAAGTGTTTTACGTTTAAAATGGTATAGATAATGAGTAAGACTATTAACTTAATACAGAAGAGCCCATATTGTGGCTGATCAAGAATACTGGAATAAATATAAGAAATTCCCAGAGAGGAAGACAAATCATAAGAGACTCTTAATCTCAGGAAACAAACTGAGGGTTGCTGGCGGGGAAGGGGGTGGGAGAGATGGGGTGGCTGGGCGATGGACACTGGGGAGAGAATGTGCTATGGTGAATGCTGTGAATTGTGTAAGATTGATGAATTACAGACCTGTACCCTGAAACAAATAATACAATTTATGTTACTAAAAAAAAGAAATTCAAAGTAACACAATTATATATACATACCATTCTCTATTATAACTTGGCAAGTATGAGTTTTGCGTTGACACAAGTGTTTAGCCATGCGGTCTAAAGCAGAAGAATCAGTTAGGAAGTCACATTTAAGGCACACTAGAGTAATGCCCCTATGAAGATAAAAAGAAAGCAAAGATTTTTTATCTTTTATGAAAGTCCATCTAGAAGTTCAATTATTATTTTTCCATGTAACAACTCTTGATTTGGTTTTTATGTGTCATGACCATCTATTTCCAATTTTGTTATATAAACCTGATTTACCTGAAATGGGACTCTAGAAAATGACAGAGCCATGTTTAAGTTATGCTAACAGTCAGTGCTTTGTAAACTGTTTCCTCTCATATTGGTTGCTAAAAGACAGGAGTTAAGAGACCTAAAACCCAGCTGTGGCTCCACTAACAATTTGTATAGCTTCTGCAAGTCACATTCTTTCTGTGCCTTTGTCCATTTGGAAAGCAAGGATATAATATTCATTCAATATACATTTTTTAAAAGATTTTATTTATTTATTTGACAGAGAGAGATTACAAATAGGCAGAGAGGCAGGCAGAGAGAGAGGGGAAAGCAGGCTCCTCGCTAAGCAGAGACCCTGACGCGGGGCTCAATCCCAGGACCCTGAGACCATGACCTGAGCTGAAGGCAGAGGCCTAACCCACTGAGCAACCCAGGCGCCCCTCAATATACATTTTTTAAAAGATTTTATTTATTTGACAGAGAGAGTGAGTAAGGGAGAGAAAAGCAGAGGGAGAGAGAAAAGCAGGCTCTCCGCTGAGCAGAGAGCCTGATGTGGGGCTCAATCTCAGGACCCTGGGATCATGACCTGAGCCTAAGACAGACGCTTTGCCTAGCTGACTGAGCCACCCAGGAGCCCCTCAATATACATTTTCTGAGGACCTTCTTTACACACTCCATACTCCTTGGTGTTGTGAATACAACAGTGAACGAAAAAGAGGGTAAACTCTGTGGAGCCTATAACCTGGTATCTTATTTTAGTGGTGATAAAATTAGAAAAAAATGGGAAGGTTTTAAAAATTAATAATGTACTTTAATTATTGTTATTATCTGTCAGTTAACAAGCATAACCATGCTTTTACAGTCACTGGATACTTGGATAGGAATAAAAACCAGTAGCCTACTTTAGATTGACTTCCCCACTGTGGATTTAGTCTTTTTCTTTTTTAAGATTTATTTATTTTAAGAGAGATTAGGGGTAGGGGTAGAGGGAGAGAATCTTTCAAGCAGACTGCCCCGCTGAGCTACCCGCTGAGGAGGACTCAATCCCAAGATCCATGAGATTATGACAAAAGCTGAAACCAAGGGTTGGATGTTTAACTGACTGAGCCACCCAGGTGCTCCTACTGCAGCTCCAGTCTTAACAGCCCGCTGTATATTTATACCTGGCTGTCATGCTGGCACATCAAAAATGATCTTCATAAGCTAAAATTGTACTTTCCTCCCCACCCCTGAAAACCATTCTTCCTAACTAATCTCTCTGATGATGTCATGCTCCCAACCAAAGGCTCAAACTTATCTTTTTCAAAAAGTATTTCAAATATTTTATCATATTAACAATTTATTGAGCACTTAACTCTGTGCTGGGCTGAGGGTTTTAGACATATCATCTAAATCTTACAACAAACCAAAGAGGTAGATATTAAAATTATTCCTTTTTTATAAAGGACTGGATTGGGTTTAATAATCTACCAAGGCCAAAATTAGATTTGAAGTGAGTCCTTTGATTCCAGAGTCCATCTTCTTCTTTTTTTTTTTTTTAAAGATTTTATTTATTTATTTGACAGACAGAGATCACAAGTAGGCAGAAAGGCAGACAGAGAGGGGGAAGCAGGCTCCCCGATGAGCACAGAGTCTGATACGGGGCTTGATCCCAGGACGCTGAGATCATGACCTTAGCTGAAGGCAGAGGCTTAACCCACTGAGCCACCCAGGCACCCCAGAGTCCATGTTCTTAAACAGTGTGATAAACTTCATCACCTTAACCCAGATTCTTAATAAATCAATCTTAACTACCATAATAGTCTTAAACAGTCCATGTGTCTCAGGTAGCTACATTTTACCTCCTATATCCTTCACATTGATCTTCCTTGATTCAACACCAAGAATTTCCCCAAAGGGTCTAAACTCCCTAGCTTAGTTTTCAAGGATTCCACAATCCAGATCTGAGCTCAAAACTATTCCCCCAGACTTTGATCTTAATACTACGTTACATAAACTTCATGCTCCATCTAAACTGCACTACTGGTCATTCACTGCGTATGGCTTTTGCTCTTTCCTTTCTGTACTTTTACTTACACTATTTCCTCCAACTAGAATGCCCTTGTGCTTCTTCTAGTAGAAGTCTCTCCTCCCTGTGAAATCAGTAACTAACACAGCACTTATTATGAGTCTTCTTATATGACTGTAGTTACTTATATTCACACCTTATCATAAATTGTACATTCCTTGAAGGTTGGTACCAAGCCTTCTTCATCACTGTCAACTTAAGGGGAACTGCTACATTGTGTTACAAGTAATAGGTGCATGATAAATAAAAAATAAACATTGTATTTTAACAAAACAGTAATTACAAAATTTACTGTTTTATAGAATTATAAATATGCTATGCCCCATACACAGAAATTAATCAACTTTCTATTTAAATATGAGGCCCACCCAAGTTAAGAAAAAAGCATCTCTGCTCTTTAAAGTCATAGAATCAATTCAAGAATCAAGCACCAAGCACACAACTGAGCTTGACAACAGTGAGGTAAAAATCAAATTAAATTCTCTAATCTTTATAATTAATAAATCCTTTTCATTCTTATAAAATTTTTCAGTAAAATTCTACTTCCTCGAATTTAGTAATATTTTAAAAATAGCACAAATATATTTTTACAATAGAATCAAACTTTCCTCTGCCTATGAGCTGTTGGTCCAACACCATCCACATATGTAATTTTCAACATATATACTAATTTACTCAAAATATTTACAGAAAGCCTACCATGTGTCAGGCACTATTCAATGCTCAGTAAAACATCTGGCATAGACAAATATCCAAACCATACACATTCTAGTGAGAAGACACAGATGATAAACAAAACAGTGAAGTATATACAACATGCTGGAAAGTAAAAAGTGAAGAAAAATAAACCAATAAAGGGAGATAGGGACTGGTGGGAATGGGGCCCTGGGGAAAGAATGCTATTTTATTTTATTTTTTAATGATTTATTTATTTATTTGACAGACAGAAATCACAAGGAGGCAGAGAGGCAGGTAGAGAGAGAAGAGGAAGCCGGCTCCCTGCTGAGCAGAGAGCCCAATGTGGGGCTCGATCCCAGGACTCCAGGATCATGACCTGAGCCGAAGGCAGAGGCTTTAACCCACTGAGCCACCCAGGTGCCCCAAGAATGCTATTTTAAATGGAGTGGTCAAAGAAAGCCTCATTCACTGGACTAGTGACTTGAAGGAGGTGAGAGAGCTAGCCATGCAGGTATCTAGGGAAAAGTCAATAAAGCAGAAAGAATAATAGACACAAAGATCCTGAGATCTATCATCCCTTCCTCCACTTTCCCACTAAGCCAAAGCATCAAAATAAGTACTGGCTAAATTTAAGTCTTTGTCTTAGCCTGGTGCTACCAAGATCTTGGCACTGCAATTTCAAATAGCAATGACAATGTGAGCAAAATAATTAAAACAAAGGAATATGAAGTCAAAAGAAATCAGAAGAATGTGGGAAAAAATGATGCTTAGTGGGTTCTGAGCCAATGGTGTGTAGTATAATCAAAAGTTAACCATCAATGCCTAGAAATGTTCATCAGCAATTCCTTTTGTAAACAGGTTGTGCACTCTTATTTCAAAATTTTAAAAACCCTAAGAATTATGAAGGCTATATATTGATCAAAACCAGCGTTATTCAACTTACTAGATATCTTAAACATCTTTTTAATCTTCAAATATCGTTGGAGAGCCTTATTTTTTTATTTTATAATGCAAATCCATGAAAGTTTCATCTTAATGCCTAATACCACTGAAACAAAGTTAGCCAGAAAACATAGGTTTACTTCCTCTTTGATCTATGATATAATTAATAGAACTGTCTTATGTCTGGTAGTAACCATTCATTTTCCAAACTGCATACTTAAGCATCAGGTTAAAAAGAAGTTACTGTAATTTTTCAAAAGAGAGAATGGAAAAGATCAACTAGTTACCTGAGAGTTCCAGAATGCTTCTTAAAAATATAAAACCGTTTAGTCGGATGGTTGCTATGAGAGCTGGAGAGACAACAGACAAATGAGATTTTATTATACAATAAACCATAATAATTTTATGACCATATTTCCAAGTCCATATTTAGTTTATTAGTTTTGATTAAAAGGTCATGATCTAAATTATTAAATTCTATTCTTCTGTTTTAATTCAAGTTTTTTATCTTACTTTTCATTTTATCTATATATTTTCTAACAACATATTTCCCTGAGAATATTCTTAAGTGATTGGTACCCTCACCATTATACAAAAAACCAAAAAGTTCTCCAAGTTAAATAAGCAAAGAGCATCAACTTAAATCTTTACAACTATTAAGAGTTGAAAATAATTTAAAAGGTATTTGCTAATAATGCATATTGCTCTAATATAAATTGTTATGAATAACTATCACTTTCTTATCTTTTTTTATCACTTTCTTATCTTAATATACTTAGCAAGTGGGGAGATCTGAATGATCCTTGAAGTAAATGCTACTTGGGCTAAATTACATTACCTTTACCTACCATCAGTAAAAGGAAACATTTAAAGAACCTTTTGCAATTATTAGGAGAGCCTTTAGGGAAAGCAAAGCAGAACTCATGAGTTAAAACAACACTTCTTCTATGCACAAAACATCAACAACAAAAAAACACTAACCAAATTTTGCAGCCAATGGCAATAGCTTTTATACCCCCATCTATTTTTATATTTTCAAAAGACTTATTTATTTGAGAGAGAGAGAGAGTGTGTGTGTGTGCATGAGCAGGGGGAGGAGCAGAGGAAGAGGGAGAGAGGATCCTCAGGCAGACTCCCTGCTGAGTGTGGAGCCTGGCATGAGGTTTGATCCCAGGACCCTGAGATCATAGCCTGAGCTAAAATCAAGAGTCAACCACTTAACTTACTGAGCCACCCAGGTATTCCTATACTACTCCCTTTTAAATTGATAAGGAAAGCTTTCCTATATTAGAAAGTCAGGCAGGATTAGCCAGGACTGGCATAGCACAGTATTACTCAAAAGTGTGGTTCAAAACAGCATCCATATCACTGGGGAACTCATCAGAAATACAAAGTCTCAGGTCCCACTCTAGACCTGCTGAATTAATTGCTGGCAGTGAGACCCAGAAATCAGTTTCAACAAGTTTTTGTGGTGATTCATATGCAAGCTAAAGTTTGAGAAATACTAGCTGCCCTAGCTTGCACCGACAGACCCAATCCAGCCAACACACCAGGTCAATGATTATCATTAGACAAAAGGTAACTATCACCAGCATACCATGGATGCATCGGGAAAAAATGATACTGGCTAGCAATAATCCCATGAAAATAGCTGCAGAATAGGTACCATGCCGAGTACAAAGAACTGCTCTCTCAAGTAGATAAGACAGACACATTTAATATAAGGCAGAAGAGCTGAATGGTATAGAACTCAAAGGAAGGAATGATTCCTATGAGTGGCTGTGGTGATCAGATTCTTCACAGAAGAAGGTAAACTGAGAGGGAAGGAGAGGGGCAGTCCAAGGAATAACAAAGAATAAGGAAAACCACTTTAGAGACTGAATATGAAACAAATGATATGAATATGAAACAAACTATATGTTTGGGGAAATTAATTTGGGGGGCCTGACTTGTTACAGAGTTGGTGTGGACTGGGAATAAAGGTACTCAGCCTCTAAGAAAGTAAGACTCTGTAGGTACAGAGCTCAAGTCTACAACAGAAGTCCACACTGGGTCAGGGTGTACCATTCAGGGGGAGGTACCTGAGGCAACAAAGTAAGCAAGACGCCACTGAATTAGAGGGAAGGCAAAGGCCCTTAGAAAAGTAGAAGTAGATACTTCCAGTTCTTTATGAGGCTAATAATAAATAAGTGCTCCATGTGTGTGACGACAATGCAGTAGAAGGTTGGGCCTCACTGGAAATTAGGAAAAGGTTATAAAGGAAGTCTGAGGCCAACGGGAATATTTTGGGATAGTATGGTATTGAAGGCCTAGAAGACAGTTGAAGAAGCTATGGAAAATGTGAAGCAGGAGGACAGAATGACCATGGGTTTAAGAATCATAAAAATATTTTCCAATTTAATGTCCTATAATTTAGGGGCAGAATTAAAGCTCCATTGGAGTAGCCATGTGTTTGGCACAGAATAAAAGACCAACATTTGTGATTGTTGTCAAAATACCAACATTTTTCACAGAACTAGAAAAAAATTATCCAAAAGTTTGTATGGAACCGCAAAATATATCCAATAGCCAAAGCAATCTTCAAGTTATGAGACTGATGCACTCACTACCTACTGCGCTAAGGAGGCACCTCAGCCAAAGCAATCTTAAAAAAGAACAAAGCACAGGCATCACAATTATAATAGATTTCAAGATATACTAGAAAGCTGGAGTGATCAACACAGTATGGTATTAGCACAAAACAGATACACAGATCAATGAACAAAACTGAGAGTCCAGAAATAAACCCATACTTCCATGGTCAATTAATCTAAGACAAAGGACACAAGAATATACAATAGGGGAAAAGACAGTGTCTTTGAAAAATGGTACTACAAAAACTGGACAGCTACATACAAAAGAATGAAACTGGACCAATTTCTTACACCATACACAAAAATAAACTCAAAGTGGATTAAAGATCTAATGTGAGGCCTGAAACCATAAAACTCCTTGAAGAAAATATAGGCAGTAATTTCTTTGACAACAGCTGTAGAAACATTTTTCTAGATATGGCTCCTCAGGTAAGGGAAACAAAGGCAAAATTAAACTACTGGGACTACACCAAAATAGAAAAGTTTTGGTTTTTTTTTTTTTTAAGTAGGCTCCACGCCCAGTGTGGAAACCAGCACAGGGCCTGAATTCACCACCCTGAGATCAAGACCTGAGCTGACACCAAGAGTCTGAAGCCCAGCTGACAGAGCCACCAGCTGCCCTCAAAATAAAAAGCCTTTGCACAGCCAAGGAAACCATCAGCAAAACAAAAAGGCATCCTACTAAATGGGGGAAGAAATTTGCAAATGTTATCTCTGCTTCTCCCTCTGCCCCTCCCCTGCCCAGCCTGTGCTCTGTCTCCGCTGTCTCTCAAATAAGTAAATAAAATCTTTAAAAAGAGTACGCTTATCTTGATGAACACTGAACAATGTACAGAATTGTTGAATCATTATATTGTACACCTGAAGCTAATGTAACTGTATGTTAATTATACTTCAATTTGCAAAATATGAGCATTCTTCCCAGCAGTATACTGAGAGAAAGATTTGCTGGGGCCTGGTTTAGAGCAACCAAGGTATAGAAAGAACTGCAGTAGTTGGGAGGCAGAGTGGTAAATTGCAGAATGTGGACATTCAGGAAGCCGTTATGAATGGTGGCACATCAAGAGAGCACCAAAATCTTCAGAAACTTAAGGACAGAAGACATGTACAGACATTTCTCCAAAGAATACATCCAGATGGCTAACAGGCACATGAAAAGATGCTCAGCATCACTCATTATCAGGAAAATGCAAATCAAAACTGCAATGAGATATCACCTCACACCTGTCGGAATGGCTAAGATCAAAAACTCAAGAAACAAGTATTGATAAGATGATGTAGAAAAAGGAACCCTCATGCACTGTTGGTGGGATGCAAACTGGTGCAGCCACTGTGGAAAACAAGATGGAGGTTCCTCAAAAGTTAAAAACTGAACTACCCTAGGACCCAATAATTGCATTACTGGGGTTTTACCCAAAACATGCAAAACATTAAATCAAAGGGATACACGCACTGCTATGTTATTATAGCATTATTTATAATAGTCAAACTATGGAAGCAACCCACGTGTCCAGAATGGATAAAGATGTGGGGTGTGTGTATGTGTGTTTATATGTATCAGCCATAAAAAGAATGAAATCTTGCCATTTGCAATGAAGTGGATGGGCTAGAGGTGATATACATAATACTAGGTGAAGTAAGTTAGAGAAAGACAAACACCGTATGATCTTACTCATGTGGAATTTAAGAAAAAAGCAAATGCTTTTTTTCTTAAGGACCAAGAACAAACCGATGGTTATCAGAGGGGGAGCTGGGTGGAGGATGGGTGGAATAGGTGATGGGGAGTAAGAGCACACTTATCATGATGAATACTGAGTAATGCATGGAATTGCTGAATCACTATACTGTACACCCGAAACTAATGTAACCCTGTATGTCAACTATACTGGAACTTAAATGAAAAACTTAAAAGGAAAAAAAAATGTCTGAGGCAAAAAAAGAAAAGGTAATGAAATAGAGGAGTAGCCAAAAGGGAAGGAAAAAATGATGGTAACATAGTAAGAGAAGTTGAGGAGAAGATTTTCAAAAGTGAGTGATCAAAAGTATCAAATATTCTAAAGAAGTCACAGAAAAGTAAGAATGAAAACTAGTGAGTACATTTAGTGATTAGGATATGACTGACTGATAATTTTTAAAGGGGCAGCTTTAACTAATAGGTGGGGGTGATACTCAAATCACAAAGGGAAAGAAGTAGCAAATAAGAGAGTAAAAAAACCTCTTTAAAATGTTGACAGTAAAAGGAAGACAAGAAAATATGCAAAGTGAAGGCAAATCTTGTTCATCCTAAAAAAATGTCTGAAAGTATGTGCAGGCAGAAGGAATGTGGTAGAAAGAAAGAGATGAAATGAAGATACAAAATAACTGAGTAAGGCTATAGAGAAAATGGAAGACACAAGGGGCAGGATTTGCTTTCAGAAAGTGAGAAATGTCTTTTTCTGAGATTAATGTCTCGATAAAGGGAGAAAAACTTGAGGTAGAAAAAAGTTAATCTTGGTAAAAATGAGAAGGATGACCTCTGAGTAATTGGTAGGAACAAGACTAAAAACCAAGAGACCAGAATAAAATCTAAGGGTATTGAAAATGATTTAAAAAGATGTTGTAGATTAAAAAAAACAACAACAAAGAGGTATTTTTAAAAACAAAGAACTAAATTAAAGTTAAAAATCACAAATTCAGAGCTAATTAAATCAAGTGCAGTTGGTAGTTTGGAAAGGAACACAGCGAAAGATCGAAAAGGATAAGAGATTCATGGATAGCAAGGTTAAACATGTCTGAAGATGTAAAGGATTCTAAGATAAAGAACAAACAACATTCAAAACAGATGACC
>NC_081575.1:20085512-20108333 GCF_022355385.1 Mustela nigripes | reverse complement strand
CTAGTACTATGTTGAATAGCAGTGGTGATAATGGACATCCCTGCCATGTTCCTGACCTTAGGGGAAAAGCTTTCAGTTTTTCTCCATTGAGAATGATATTTGTGGTGGGTTTTTCATAGATGGATTTGATGATATTGAGGTATGTGCCCTCTATAAACCATTCATTTCAATGTTCAAATGTATTCATTTGAATACATTTGAAGTATAAACACATGATTCCATGAAAATGAGTTATACTGTATTTTTATCCTAGAAAAGACCAAGTTATTTTTAATTTTTAAAACTTCTATTTGCTTCATAAAAAGTTGAAATTCTCATAACCAAAAAATTTAATTAATTTAAATTTAAATAGACACAGGTGGCTAGTGGCTGTGATACTGAACAGCACACGTGTAGAAGTACAAATCAGAACAACTGATCCCAATCTACTGTCAGAGAACCCCTTGACTAGGTCTTCTCAAGGCCCATTATTATATTATCGGTGCGAATTGGGACCCAAGAGAGCTCTAAGTCATTGGCTCACAACTAGTGGGTCTTCTAATATATATTAACAATTACAGTCTTTATGTATATGCTCTAATTAAAAATATTTTTTATATTTATATGTAAATTTAGAACATACAAATGCAAAAGAATGTTTTCTCCAAAGCTACATCTCCACAGGCCCGTCACTATTTCTATGTTAAGCACAAAACAGTCATTTAGGAGAAGCGAATGAGTTAAAATAAACGAAAGTAGCTAGCAGTTACTGGTGCACAGCAGGCATTTGATAAATAAAATTTCTTTAAAAATTTCAAAGCAGGGGCGCCTGGGTGGCTCAGTCAGTTAAGCATCTGCCTTCGGCTCAGGTCATGATCCCAGGGTCCGGGGATCCCTGCTCGGCAGGAAGCCTGCTTCCCCATCTCCCTCTGCCTGCCGCTCCCCCTGCTTGTGTGTGCTCTGTCAAATAAATAAATAAAATCTTTTTTAAAAATTTCAAAGCAATATGGAAATATGTTTCTATATTACTGTTTTAGGTTCATTTTTAAGACAATTTTAAAGTATGGTACATTAGATCATATCATAGGTACAGGCAATGTAAACAGATTATTCACCTAATACATGCTTAAAAGAGAGGAGAAAGGGAAAAAGATCTCAGTCAAGAAACAGACAGCAAGGTAACAGGACAGAAAGAAAATTCCCCAGAGTACAGTCTGGAAGTCTTTTCTCTGCTGGTACCTATACCTCACCTAGTTTCACGATTTTAAATAGTATCCATCCAGTTGCCTACTCCACATCACTACTTGATATCTAATAGGTATTTCAAGTCCACATGGACAAAATTGAACTCTAAATTTTCCCCTGTTCACCCTGGAAAAAAAAAATCTGTTCCTTGCTTAGTCTTCCCAATATCTCAATAATGGGAACACCATTCTTGGTAGTGGCTCAGGACAAAAGAACTCGGTTACTCTTAACTCTTGTCTTTCACACCCCACATCCAGCAACTCATTAATAAAATCTGTCAGCTCTACCTTCACGATCACCTGTTCAGCCACAGTATCAGTCCAAACCACTCACGTGGACTCTAACAATAGCCTCCTGCCTTCTTGTTTCCACTCTTTCCTCCTAACAGTGTATTCTCTCCATAGTTCCCAGAGTCATCTCTCACATGCTTAAAGCTGCCAATGGCTTTCCATACCACCCCAAAATCCTAACTCTGGCTCACAAGACCCTACGCCATCTGCTCTGCTCTCTACTGGTATGATCTTCTTTCCTACTACTCTTGCTCCCACTTGTTTGCCATGCTCCGGCCACACTGGCCTTCTTGCTGCTCCTTGAACATCTAGATATATGCTCACCTCACTGCCTACTTACTGTTCCCTCTCCTTGGAATGTTCTCTCCCAGATACCCACATAGCTAACCCCTTATTTACTCTGGAGAGGCTCTCTTTGCCCATCTAAAAAACAGATATGGCTCCTTTACCTCCTAAGTCATGGCACTCACAGCCCTCACGTGTTTTCTTCCCATAGTACTTATCACCAGCTGGCATACATAAACATTCAGACATAATACACATACTTTTTTTCACTGCAATGCAAATTCCAGAGAGCACAAACTTTGCTTTGCTCACTTCTGTGAAACAGTCCCTGGCATATATTAAGCACTCAATAAGTATTTGTTAAATAAATAGTGAGGCAGACAGCAAGAGACTGACAGAGCGTGCACAAGAGAAGCAGGCACAATTTAACTAGTTGAAAATGTCTGCCATTTCATTGAATGAGCATTTACACAGCACCCTGGGATGGGAGACATTAAGCTACTATTCCCTTAGTTGGACTCAAGTCTTGCATATCTTAATGCATGTATGCTTGAGATGTGGTAAGGAGGATAATATAGTACATCTTTAAATAATACGACATTCAACCAAAAAATTGGTGATCTGTTTCAAGGATAGAGAATAACTTGTTTCATTTGAACTTCCTGACAAACACACTGTATTGTTTGGGTGATCTGAAGAATTCTGAAGGCTAATTCTGACTATCTGTAACATCTGCTTTGAGACTTAGCTTCAGTAAAGGATATGACTCTAGTAAAACCTTGGGCTTTAAGTCTATTTTTGGCTTTGCGCTTTATTAGAGAATATGACACTGGGCAAGTAACTTATTCTCTCTAAATCTTTGTTTCCTCATCGATGAAATGAAAATGACCACATACCTATTTTATAGGGTGGCTGAGAGGACTAAAACAAAATAATGGAAGTAAAAACACTGTGACTGTCATACTGCAAGTGATTAGTATATATTTACTTTTGATTTTTTTAAAGATCTAGTAAGAATACTCGACATATCTAAGGTCCCTCATCCTTTCTTAAAAGTTGTGCGAACTGTATTTGTTAGCTCTAAAATCACTTCAGACATGATAATATATTCCTTTTAGGAAAAGGTTACAACTAAAGTCTTTAAAAAGAATAAAATGAGCCATATATTCAATAATTCCTAATATTTAAAATCATACTTACATTATCTCAATTACAAGTATAATCTTGCTCAGTGACAGTTTTTGAGTCTTCTGTGAACAACTATGTAAACTGCAAGTGCTTTGAAAAATGCTTGATGATCCTTCTGATTCAGAGAGTCTTTCCTTGGGGCACCTGGGTGGCTCAGTGGTTAAGCCTCTGCCTTTGGTTCAGGTCATGATCTCAGGGTCCTAGGATTGAGCCCCACATCGGGCTCTCTGCTCAGCGAGGAGCCTGCTTTCCCCCTCTCCCACTGTCTGCCTCTCTGCCTACTTGTGATCTCTCTGTCGAATAAATAAAATCTTTAAAAAAAAAATAGAGTCTTTCCTCTGTTGTCCTCTGTTGACTGCTGACCGCCTAACTCTTAGGTACTCCAAACTCAAAAACTGGGCACCAATGTTGTGTCAGTAGTCCTCAAGACTACTCCCAGAACTTGTAGGACTTAGAAGTTGTTAAACTCATAGATAACGATTTATTATAGTGAAAGGATACAGAGCAGGATTAAAGGACATTGGGTGGAGTCTGGAGGATACTAGCACCAGTTTCCAAGCACCCTTTCCCAGTGGAGTTGCCCAGTACATGACTACATGACTCAGTCAATCCCCCAGCAACTAACTGCAGCAACATGTATCAAGTGCTTTTTACCAGGAAAGCTCTCTTGAGTCTAAGAGGCCAGAGGTTTGTTTTGTTTTGTTTTGTTTTGTTAACAAGGTTTAGTCACCAAATCTTCAGTCTCCCAGAGGAAAAGCAGGTGTTCACCATAATCGTACTTTTGGTACAAATGATCCAGAAAAGCTGGTAAAATTTGGCTTAGGTTCCAGACATGAAAAACCCTCATCAATTAATAACAAAGGCTCGGTTTCCAGGAGTTAGCCAAGGGCCAATTATGGAAGTATGCAAGTACTTATGAAAATGTACAGGATTTGAACAACTCACACCTGCTGGGTTAACTCTTCCTTATACACCTGGCAAATGAAGACATACAATTCAGGGTATGAAGAGTGACTACAGATCAGGTAAACCACTTTTAAGAGACACAGTCCCCATACCAGGTCCACCCATCTCTTTCTTACCTTTCTAAGGATACTATTACTCTGTTACATCTATACCTCACTCTGGAGCTTAGGAAAGCACGGCAGAAAGCACTGTGTTAAAAGCTTCATAATGAAGTAGTTAGAGCTGTTTTATATCTCATTCTTTCTTTCAAAATCAAAGGTCAAAAGATGGAATAAAGAACCGAGACCAGCATTTTCCAAACTATTTCTCAAGAAATGTTAATAGGTATTGTGCAAATAAATGGTTAAATAAGTATTGGGGACAGTCTATACAATATCCCTTCCTTGGAGATTTATGAGGTTTTCCAGCATTTTAAAAGCTCTAATCTTAAAATTAAAAAAAAAAACCCGTTAATTTTATAAATCTATCCATTTACTGAATTTCTTTTCCCAGGAGCAATTTTAGAGTGGGACATCTATTAACATCTGATGGAAAACCGTTGGGGAAACTCCAGAATAGAAAGATTTTACCTGAGGTTCTTTAAGGGTGAGATGTCATGCCAGCATGTTGGAACCATCCCAGTCATAACATAGGTGATTCTGAACATACTTGGATATTCTAATTTTGTAAATTTTTTTCAATTAACAAGTTGATTTCATGATCATCTAATGACTAGAACTGAAAACCATGTTAGCCCCAATGCTGAGTAAATTGGCCATGACAATGCAATCAATAATAAGAAAATGTAATGAGCTGAGGAGACAAAACTTGATTACATAATCATATTTAGTAAACTTTAGTAAACTAAATCATATTTAGTAAACTCACTGACTTCTAATTTTGGCAAAGGTACTGCTGCTCTTTCAAACACTCAAGAATAGGCTTACTGTTTCATCATAGTTTTCAGCCTAACTAAAGGATGGTCTAATTGTGTCAGGAAAAGACCCAGCAAGGATAAAATGAGAATTCAAGAGAAAGGGGCAAGCACTAACACTGGTATTCCAGAAACTACATAGCAGAACTGGCAAAAATCAACCAGAAACAAGTTATAACCTAAATGTAGCTCTTTGGCATAGTTCACATATTTAGAAATAAGTGTCATTGCTGTTTTCTTTGTCACTTGCTGCTACAAAAGACCATTCTGGGTTGCTAATAACAACCACATGTCTTTTCATAATGAAAAGTAAGTTATAAAGTGGAAATGAAGTTTGAAGAGGAGGAAAAAAGAAGAATGAGTCCTCAGTCTTAATCTCTAGTTCCAACACCTCCTCTTTCTTGCTCTTGATTAACTACCTTCAAAATCATTCCCATTTTCACCACTCTTAGATCCCTGAAATAGTCAACTTAAATATTTCATCCATCTTTCCTCTTCCCTTCCACTCCAGGGTTCCTATTTCTACCTAAGCTTCTGAATCTTCACTAGTCAAGAGCCTCATCACCACTGGGAGGCAGACAAAGAAAAGAAATGGAAGTTTCACAAGTCATTCAGCATAAATTGTAAATTAATTGTGTCACTTGGAATCACTTAACTTTCCTTTTAGAACAAATCTAACCAATGCTCAAAGTTTTATATATCTACCTTTTTACTAAGACAAAATGAGCAAATAACTGCTAAATCTCACCTGATGCTTCATGTAATGATTCATGTAGGGAGTTGCCATTCTACTAACTTTGAGGCAAAATGGACATAGCAAGTTCTTAGTGTTTTCATGAGATGCTCTAAAATGACTTTCTACATCAGAAAATGATGATGATCTAAACTGGCACACCTAGAAATACAAAGAGGGTTTAGTTTAACTTCAAAGTTCATAACTGAAACACGATTACATCAAAGTAGCAATGTCAAGTCATTCGTTTAAGAGGAATATCATGCACTACTAATTCAGCTCTGTTGCCTATACAACCAAGAATTCTAGCACTGGAAATAATAAGTATAATCCTTGAAAAAGAAAAGTTATCTTTTGAAGTTTAGGGATATATTCCTAAATATAACCAGATTTCCTTCTTTTCAGGTCTACTATCCCCCCTAACTTGCTTGAATTTTCAAACTCTGACATCTCTTGTCTGAGAAAGTTTTTCCTGCTACATAAAATAGAATATTCTTTTCTTTGGATTTTAGACAGCATCCAGGCTATGGCAAGAGGCAATTTTTCTTATCTTGCTATCTAATTGGGGACCACTTCAAATTCTGGAAAAATACAAGTTCCAAAGCATTTAGCTAAGTTCCCCATAACTAACAGCATTTCCTATTTCTCTGCCATGTCTATGTTCTTCTGTACATGGTAAGAAAATCCACATATTTGTCTTCTCCAGCAGGGTATTCTGTTTGTCTAGTACAGGGGTCAGTAAACCATAGCCTCTAGTCCAAGTCCAAACCATCAACACCTATATGAGTTATATCAAGGGAGCTTCCACTATTGAAGATTTTAGTAATTCATTTTATTCTAACAGTTATTAAAAAGATCAATAGAATAATACTATTTTGTAGCACATGAAACTAAAACAAGTACCTAAGTACATGATAAAATGTATGTGTACCTGGCAAATATATGGCATTTCACCGGGTTTATGAGTATCCTTCATATGTTGCAAAAGAGCATGCTCTGTTTCAAATGATAATTCACAGATTTTGCAAATCGCTGAAAGTAGGAAAAAAAAAACCACATTACTATTTTACAGATGTATAATAAATAAAAGAGTAATTTTGTACATCCACAACAATAGCAATAAGTAGTAACAGTAACAGTGGTGATGGCTCCAATAGTTCCATAGTTGTTAACTCTGTAATGTTGTTCCACGGACTCTACTTATATTAGCTTACCTCTCATGCCATCATTGACAGAATACTGCTATTTTACCCCCATTTTTCAGATGAGGAACCTGAGGCACAGAAAGATTAAGTAACTTGCCTAAAATCTCACAGCTATATTAAGATGCAGAACTGGAATTTAAATCCTAGCTAACCCCAGACTCTGTGATTTTTAATTATCATTGTGGTTACTTTTCTTATGAGAGTATAAATCAAGACTAACGATTTCATACTTGCAAACCAGAGAACCCTAACTTAGCCCCCTATACATAATGAACGCATGAGTTATGCAAAAGAAGTTTCTATGTACAAGAGGGACTTCAGTTTTAAAAAGCAACTCTATCGAAAAGTTTATATAAGTGAAAACCTGTCTTTAAACTGTGCCCTCAAATCCAAAGTCCATTTCTCATTTTTAGGTTTCTAATCAGAATTCTTAAGGATTCCTCATAGTTTAGATGACCAAAAAAAAAATTACTGTTCAAGACTTCAATAAAATTGTGACTTACTAGAAAACTCATGGGGAGTGTGTGTACTCTCAATGTGACACTGCAGCTGGAATGGTGTGGGATACTGACGGTAACAATGCTGGCAGGTAGTGTGGTTTTCCCAGCTCTCACTGTTCTGCTTCTCAAGTTCCAAATGGTGCTTCATGTGGTTCATAAACCTGTAAGTGATTGTCAACAGGTACAAATATTCAGATTTATAATCAAGGGAAAAAACCTCTTAAATAAAGATTTGAACCTAAATGGTAAAAATGCAGTTGTAGTACTCAAAATAATATCTCCAAAGTCTTAGAGTCCTCTAGAAAAGTGTGCACTTGAAATAACCACATTTATTTGTTTGTCAGTCAGAGAGAGCAAGCAAGCAGAAGTAGGGGGAGGGGCAGGCAGAGCAAGATCGATGCGGCACTCGATCCCAGGACCCAGGGATCATGACCTGAGCTGAAGGCAGACTCTTAACCAACTGAGCCATCCACTAGTCCCAATAATCACTTTCATTAAGTGGCTCAGTAAACAACTTTCTTTGCATCTTTGTTTTAAAACAATCCATTTCTACAGTTCATATGAAATACCACTAATTTGCTAGAACTCTTCATTACTTCAGATTTTAAAAAATTTTGTAAAAAGGGGCTCCTGGGTGGCTCAGTCAGTTAAGTATCTGCTTTCAGCTCAGGTCATGATCCCAGGGTCCTGGGATTAAGTCTCGAGTCAGGCTCCCTGCTCAGAGGGAAGCCTGCTTCTCCCTCTTCTCCCCGCTCCTTCTCTCTGTCTGTCTCTCTCTCTCTTGCTATCTCTCTCTCAAATAAATAAATAAATAAAACCTTTAAAAAATTTTGTAAAGGACAACAGGCTTCTTTTCCATACACAAAGTACTATTTACATTTGAAAATAAAATCCCTATGGAAAGAAAATCTTATCACCAAAAGCACCTACACAGTCCCGAGAGAAATCTTTCAAAGATATACAATAGGTTGTCAGCTGCCTAATGACAAATTAATATTTTTATTTGTGCTTTGGTTTCTAAATGCAAGTAGTAGAAATTTTAATACCTTTAATTATGAGGATTTTTCTTGATTACAAGAACCTTTTTGTTTTATTTAATAGTGCTGGTTTACTGTGAGCACAAGCACTTCATTTTTCACAGACCATGCCCTCTGAAGCACAGTCCACTTTTTAGCTCTACATTCCACTATCAGATTCCCTAATAGGTTTCTTTTTTTTCAAGGTTTTATATATTTATTTGACAGAAAGAGATCACAAGTAGGCAGAGAGGCAGGCAGAGAGGAGGAAGCAGGCTCCCTGACAAGCAGAGAGTCCAATGCAGGGCTTGATTCCAGGACCCTGAGATCATGACCTGAGTTGAAGGCAGAGGCTTAAGCCACTGGACCACCCAGGCTCCCCCTAAGAGGTTTCTTATAAGAAGGAATTATGACCTTCGGTGGCAGAGAGTAAAATATAAAAAGGCAGATCTATTTCAGAGCGCTTATTAAAACTTTTTACTAAATTTCAAAGTTATTCAAAGTAACAATTTTAATACTGAGTCAAATATTCACAGTTACTCATTATGAGTCCCAAAAGGATATAATCTTGAAGTGATAGTGTCATCAACCTAGGTAGCAATCATAATACACAGGCTTTAACACTTATCTTTTTACATCTCCTGCTCATGGTACACTCTGAAATATTTTTTTCTCCTTTAATTTTTTTAAGTAGGCTCCACACCCAATGTGAGGCTTGAACTCATGACCCTCAGATGAAGAATCACATGCTCTGCCAACTGAACCAGCCAGGTAACCACCCCCTTTAATTTTAACATCATCTCTATTAAAATCCGTTTTTTAAAAAAGTCCTAGTTTTGGCTAAATATTTACATATAAAGGTCATAAGCCATTAACCTTTCAGCTCATAACTTTAAGTAATAAATAAAATCTATCTGTATAAAGTGATCGGTTAACTAACTAGCTATCTCTCAATTATTACACTGCCCCCATCGGCAGTGCACGTTTCTCAAACCAGCAGATGGAGATGTGGGAAAAAGCAACCCCCTCACAAAACAATTCTCAGAATAAAATATCCCTAACTGGTTTTAGTGACACTTAATGCAGGAAAAAATAATCCTACAATATCTTGACAGGGCAGAGAGTAGAAATCTTGAACTATCAGCTTCTATCATCCTCTAAAACCATCAATTTGCCATCCCAGACTTTACTAGGATTGTAGATACATAATATGCCATATTCCTCAAAGACTGCAAAGTGAAAGTTCCTAAAATTTAAAGCATAACATATAAATCTTCAAAATCTTTAAAACTAAAAATTAAATCTCTACTTTTAAAATGTGTTAAATTAAAAACTCAAAGCAGACATGTTTCATAAACTGGCACTTCTCTAAAGAAGATCATCAAAAGTGTCACTTTCTCTGCAAGGTTAATGTGATAAAGATGATAATATGAAGTGAAAAACTAGAGTATTAAATAAGAATAACATGGAAGAGGTCAAAATGGATAAAATAGTTCTTCCTGTGATAGGCAAAGCAGATTCAAAAGAAGCTTAATAATAAAAACACCTCATTGAAAATTATGAATTCGATGATAAATATAGACAAGTGATTTTTCTCTAAGTTAAAATAAATTTTGCCCTTAAGTTGTATTAAAGAAATACAATGAAGGGGATCCACGTGTCAAACTCCTAAAATAGCTTATCTAGGATAGCACAGAAAAATAAAGATATGATATTTATATCAGTAGCATTCCAATTTTCAGACAGAAAGAGAAATAAATATTTACATACCTAATATTGTTTTTAAGAACTTTCAAGCAACTGAAGCATTTAAAGGTTGTGTAAGTCTTCTGTTCATCATCAATAGCTCCTTCATGTCTTCCATAGTAAAAGTCACTAACTAACATGATCAATTTTCCTTTCTCTGCACCGTTTTTTTTATTTTCAGTAATAGCAAGTTCTGCTTTAATCATTTCCAAAAATTTATTTACCATGTCTGGACAACAACGCTGAAAGAGAAAAAAAAAATATATGTAAGGTTTACTTAGGTCTTTTAAAAAAATTAGATACCAAAAAAACGATTCTCTGTTTATAACTAGGGCCAGCTTCTGTAAAACTATGCTTAGCAATATATCTGGAGAGACAGTCACCAAAATGTTGGCTTCTTTCTTTATAAAGTCTAAAAAATTCAAACAATCAAAAATTCAAACATCTCTTACCTTAATAACAAAATAACTTCAAAAACAAATTAAAAACCTGACGCCAGGGATGGCTATATACCTAACACCACTTTCCTTGTAATTTCAATTTTCAGATGTAAATATTTTAATAATTTGATCCTTGGCCCAAAACCTTTCACTTCATATATCAAGATATAGCTTAAAAGGAAAGGTATTTTATTTTATTTATTTTATGTTTTTAAAAGATTTTCATTTATTTTTTTGACAGAGAGAGAGAAAGCACAAGCAGGAGGAGCTACCGGCAGAGAGACAGGGAGAAACAGGCTTCCCACTGAGCAAGGAGTCCAATGCACAGCCAGATCCCTGGAGCCTAGGATCATGACCTGAGCCGAAAGATGACACTTAAATGACTAAGCCACTCAGGTGTCCCGGAAAGGTAGTTTCATATGCCATTATGTACACGTTAAATTATCAAATAATACAGTAGTATTTTGGTAAAGCCTGGCTGGAACTTGACTATAAGCACAGGTAACTTGCCATTCCCCAGACTCAAGGTACTGGCAAATGTACCAGACACAAAAAGGTAAGTGTAAGTTATAATTTAAAAACCTCAACACATTCTATCTAGAATGCTGAAATATGTAAAGGGGAAATCAACCTCATGAATAAAATCAAGACCTCAAATAAACTGACCCTAATATGGATACTTTCATATATATAAAGTTTTAATTCTCAATGAGATAAAACTAGTTCATTTATTATATACAATTTTCAGTTGTGGAATTTCACTAAAGAATTCTTTAAGAATAGTTAGAGAGCAAAATATAAACTTTTCTTTAAAAAAAAAAAGATTTTATTTATTTATTTGACAGACAGAGATCACAAGTAGGCAGAGAGGCAGGCAGAGAGAGAGAGAGAGAGAGAGAGGGAGGAAGTAGGCTCCCCGCTGAGCAGAGAGCCCAATGCGGGGCTCGATCCCAGTACCCTGGGATCATAACCTGAGCCGAAGGCAGAGGCTTTAACCCACTGAGCCACCCAGGCGCCCCTAAAAATATAAACTTTTCTAAAAACCCAAACTACATACTCACAAAGCAACCACAAAGTGAAAAACCTAGAAAAATAAAAACAAAAAATTGTGACAGAATCAAGACCAATCAAACCTATCAGATCAATTAAATCTATCCTATCAATGAATACAGATGGGTAGGTTTAACTCAGCTACTGAAAAAAGAAATTTCACACAGGATCACAAAAGAAAAAAGGACTCTATGAAATTAAGACATATACCCCAAACAAAGTGATTTGGAAGGCTTGAAAATAAAAAGTTAAACAAAGAATATAACAACAAATGGTAATAATGAGAAAACAAGGGTTGTGAAACTATGTCAAACAAAACAAAATCCAGGTCAAAAAGGGAACACTTAATAAAAATGCTAAAGGATACATTTACAATGAAGTTAAAAGAGATAAATTCATCTATATCCTAAATAGTAATGGCCATAGAACAGAATTAGAAGGTATCAAAGAAAATAGTGTTAATTTCAGACTTTGAGACCTACTCAAAAAATGACAGAACAAACAGATGAACATAAATGAAGACACAGGAACCTCATAACATAGTAGTATGTTAGATTTGATTGATAACTATCAATTCCATACTCCAAAACGAAATCATATCCCTTATTTTCAAGTTTCTATGTAACATTCAAGAAAGCAGCCCACATAATTTTCAAAATGGAGAGAAAAGGACCTGGGCTTTGCCATCAAAGAGACTGAGGTTTCAACTTCAGCTATGCCAATTAACTGGCTATAAAACAATGAGAAAAAGATCCAGCCTAAAGAATTTTCCAAGGATTAAATGAAATAATACCTTAAAGCTTAGAACAGTGTCTTAGATCAACAGAATGTTTAACTAACACTAAAAATTCTTCCTCTGGAAGAAAAGATTATCTTTGTGGTATACCTATCTCCTTACCTATAGTAACAGCAAAAGATCATTCACAAATAAACTAAAATTCACATTTTTTTCAAAATGGAAATCCTTACTGTACTATTATGTAAATTTAACTGATATATAAAAACACGTAGTGGAATGCCTGGATGGTTTGGGTGGTTGGGCCTTTCTTTGGCTCGGGTCATGATCCCAGGTTCCTGGGTCTTAGTCCCATATTGGGCTCCTTCCTCAGCTAGGAGCCTGCTTCTCCCTCTGTGTGTTGCTCTCCTGTTTGTGTGCACACTCTCTTCCTTTCTGACAAATAAATGCAAAACCTTTAAAAACAAAGCATAAACTAAAATGTACAAGTCTCACTTATGTTTTTAATGACAATGCTACAAGAAATAAAAGCTACATTTTAGAGTATTTTTGCTACTTTTTTCAGGTACAGAAGTATATATAATGTGCTATGATTTGTGTATAAAACGGAAAATAAGAACACTCATGTGTGCTTGTACATTCAGAAATTAAGTCAAAGAGGATATAAAACAAATTAGTAAAAAATGATTTCCTTTGCAAGTCCTACTGGGAACTACGCAAATAGATGAAGTGGAATTCTTCACTGTGTACCTTCTTTTTTCTTCTTTTTTTAAAGTTTTTACTTTCATTCAAGTTAGTTAACATACAGTGTTATATTAGTTTCAGGTGTACAATATAGTGATTCGACACTTCCACACAACAACTGGTACTCATCACAAGTGCAGTCCTTAATCACCTATTTCAGCTATTTCTGCCCCCTTTGGTAACCATCAGTTTGTTCTCTGTAAGTCTACTTCTTGGTTTGCCTCTCTCTTTCTCCTTTTTCCTTTGCTCAATTTGTTTTTTAAATTCCACATATAAGTGAAATCACATGGTATTTGTCTTTCTCTGACTGACATTTCTCTTGGCATACTCTCTAGCTCCATCCAAGTCACTGTAAATGGCAAGATTTCACTTTCTTTGGCTGATTCATATTCCATTGTGTATATATTCCACATCTTTATTCATTCATCAGTGGATACCTGGGCTGCTTCTATATCTTGGCTACTGTAAATAATGGTGCTATGAATACGGGGGTGCAAGGTATCTCTCAGAATTAATGTTTCTTTATTCTTTGGGTAAATACCCAATAGTGCAATTCTGGTGGTAGGGTAGTTCTATTTTTAACTTTTTGAGGAACCTCCATTCTGTTTCCTGCATCAGTTCACATTCCCACCAACACTGCATGAGGGTTCCTTTTTCTACACATCCTTGCCAACACCTTTTGTTTCTTGTGCTGTTTATTTTAGCCATTCTGACACGTGTTAGGTGATATTTTAGTGTAGTTTTAATTTGCATTTCCTTTATGGTAAAGAATGATGAACACCCACCTTCTTAGACTTTTTGAATCACATGACTTCATTACCCTCCAAATTAAATAAACTAAAGGTAACTAAACTACTCAGCCTTTTCTCTTTCCATCTATGATGTAAAACATGATGGACACTGGGGAGGGTACGTGCTATGGTGAGTGCTGTGAATTGTGTAAAACTGATGAATCACAGACCTGTACCCCTGAAACAAATAATACATTATAAGTTAATTTTAAAAGGTCAATTATCATATGGTTTCACTTACTTGTGAAGCATAAAGAATAACATGGAGGACATTAGGAGAAGGAAAGGAAAAGTGAATTGGGGGAAATCGGAGGGGGAGAGGAAGCTTGAGAGACTGTGGACTCTGAGAAACAAACTGAGGGTTTTGGAGGGGAGGGGGCTGGGGAGATGGGTGAGCCTGGTGGTGGGTATTAAGGACATTTAATGTCCTTAAAACATGGAGCACTAAGTGTGGTGTATAAACAATGACTCCTGGAACACTGAAAAAATAACATAAAATTTTTAAAAATAATAAAACAGATAACTCTATTTTTTGTATTTATAAATAGAATACTGTAGTGAGTATATTAATGAAGGATCATTGCTACACTCTATTTTTTATAAATATAAAAAATACTGTAGTAACTATATTAATGAAGGAACACTGTTACATGCAACAGAATGGATAAATTTCACAGGCATGATGTTGAAGAAACAAGAAAAAGTGGACATATTTAAAGCTAAAGACTAGGCAAAACTAGAAGTCACAATCAAGGACAATTTGGGGAAGTGACTCTTTCTTGTACACTCGAGTGTTCTATTTCTGGAGCTGCAGTCTTGTAATGGAAGTGCTCACTTTGTAAATAGTGATTATTTTACTGGTGACTTGTTCAATTTTCTGTGCCCTTCAACAATTTAAAAGTGGTGTCTGATTCTCGACCTTCATTAATAAAGAGTTAAATCTGTTAATGAAAAATCATATATGTTTATAACATGTAAAATATTTTATATATTATTAGATTATAGTTAGGTTATATTATTATATATTATAACATATAAAAATTTTAAAAAGATAAAAAACATCAAGTATCTGTACATAATATCACAAAGATAGGAAGATTGAAAACACTGGCAAAAGTTAATTTTTATATAAAACCAAATCCCAAAGTCCAGTTCACAGGAATCACACTCAGGGAAGTAGAAAAAGTGATAGATCAAACACAGTTTTGCCCAAGAATAAAGAAATTGTGTTTGGAATTTTACAATTCTTTTCTTTCTACATTTTTTGTAAAATGCTGAATTTCAATGAAAAATCTGCCAATCTTTGAAATAGCAAGCAATTAACTTTTCCTAAGTTGCTTCTTTGCTTTGCAGTCTTCTCATCCCCTCTTTCTTGAATATAATCTGCACTGCCTTTTTTCTTGCCTCCTTTTTCCCTTCTTGCCATTTATATTTGGGCATGCAAGAAGAATACAGATTATCTTTCCACAGACAAACAGAACGCTGCAATATCTACCAAAATATTTTAAGCGGAATAATACTTAGACCTCATATTTCATTAGTACTTCAAAAATTACCCAAAACCGAATTTCAAGAGCTTCCTATGCCAACATAAAGCTAAAATTTATAACAATTACACAAACTACATTCTGGATTGAGTTAACACTATCATTTCTTGTGAAATGCTCTACCATTATGAGTTTACGTCCAAGTGTTGAACATTAAAATGCAAGACTGAGATTTTGAGTAACGTGACATGCATATGTCACCAGACAAAAAGTCATGTTAAAAAAGGAATTTTTAAGTTACAGGAAAGATTAAGCACCAAACAAAATGCCTGCTTTATAAGAGGTTTCAATGGCATTACCTAGTCAATAAAATATCCTGAAAAATATATTATTTTCATTAAAAGTTAAAATACAATATGCATAGATTCTTTTTTTTTTTTTAAGTAGGTTCCACATCCAGTGTGGAGCCCAATGCAGGGCTTGAACTCACCACGGTGAGATCAGATCAAGACCTGAGTGGAGATCAAGTTAGATACTCAAGTGACCCACCCAGATGCTGTACAATATGCACAGAGATTCAAGCGCCAAGGGTGAGTGCCAGCGGCCTGGGGACCCTATAGGACAAAGGCTGCAGCCCCTGCACAACTTGGTGGCTGTAATGCATGGGACTCACTTATCTGGGAATCGTTTGGGATTGAATAGAGCAATGTAATTACCGGCAGCCCCAGAGAGGGATCCCCTACTGCTGAACCGTTTTTGCTGGTTGGGGCAAATGATTTTACAAATGAGATTTGCCATTGACATCTGTTCTACAAGTGGCAAAATGTCAGAAATGAAGAGAAATGTTAAGATCCAAGAAAGAAATGACTTATCTGGGAAAACTCCAACACCCACAAATACTCTTAGGGCTGTCACTAAGAGAAACACCAGACTTTCTAAAAAGTCTTCTAGATATAATACTTTAAAGAGCTTGGAGGTAGGTCTATTTATTCCATTTCTTAAAATACAACATATTGTGTTTAATGTATTCTCTCAAGCCTCAGAAATCAATTCAATGACAGTCACATCTCTTAGACAAAGCAACAACTAAAGCTTTGATCTAGCATCCTTAGCTGTAAAGCAACTCCCACACATTGTCACTTTCACCTTACTTCAGCATCCAGCTCCAGAAAACAGATACTTTTACCAATAATTTTATGGTTGATAAAGCCATCATCACATATAATAAAATTATCAAAGATTACTTGGTGTTCTCTAATACCCCCCCAAAAATACAATATGCATATACTATAGAACATATAAGCTTATTTTTTTAAGATTTCATGATTGGGAAAGATTTTAAAATCTTGTATAAAGATAATCATCATAAATATAAATTTTTGCTTAGGTTATATATAGAAATACCAATGAGAAGATTTCTTATCTAAATACCCGGACAAACTGTCATTTACCACATATCAATCCTTAATGTTTTCAGAGAGTTGTCAATATTTTTAAAAATCAAAACTTTTTTAAACTTTTTTTTAAAAGATTTTATTTATTTTTTTGTCTGAGAGAGAGGAAGAGAGAGAGAGAAAGAAAGCGCACAAACAGTGGGAGCAGCAGGAAGAAGAAACAGGCTCCTTGATGAGCAACGAGATGGATGTGGGACTTGATCCTAGGATGCTGGGATCATGACCTGAGCTGAAGGCAGATGCTTAACTGACTTAGCCACCCAGAGTCCCTAAAAGACAAATTTTGAAAAAGTTTTACCTTCATGTGATATTTCAAAGGATCCAGAAGATTAAACTTTACATTGCACTTTGGACAGGATCTTAAAAAAGATGTTCCAGTTTTATAGTGAGCTGATGAGGTATTTGTACCTAAAATAGATTAAAAATTTTCAGGACTCAAATTCTTTTTTAAACATTAAACAACCAGTAATAAAAGTTTAAAAATTCGTATCAATTTATAAAATTAACGTATAAATAATATAATTTCTATTTTATATGCTAGATTCATATTTACCTTTTGATATCATAACATGGGAAGATGTCACTGGAGGAGAGTTACTTAGAGACAATGAAGCAGAAGGACTTATATCAGAAACACTTTCGCTGGTCTTTGGCTTTTTTGGAGTAACACTGTTTACTTTAGAAGCAGAAGAACGTTTTAATATAGGCAGAGTTTCATTTATACCTAAAATAATAGAGGGAAAAATATCTGTGAATACTTTAGTATAGAACACTGCCTACAAATGCTACTAAAATGGCTTTATATTTGAATTTAAGTAACCACCTTGAAGCTAAATTAAAGATAATATAATTGAATTATATCATATAAATGACAAAGAATGATCAAAATTTGTATGATCACAAAAGAAAAATTTAAATGATCAATAGAAAAATTATACAAATAGCTATTATGAACTACACATATTTGAACAACTCACAGAATAAACTTTTACAAGAAAATTCTAGAAAGACTTTTAAATAATATATAAATAGGTATAAAAGAAGTCAGACCAAAAGAATCTGAAGCAAAAGAAGAAAAAAAATGAAAACACAGAGAATGTTCAAAGCTCAGTTCGCACAAATGAATTTACCTTTAGATGCTTAAATACTTTTAGGCTTGGAAACAAAACAACCTTTGTTCTAAAAATTCAGAGAAACCCTTTAAGATACTTAAAAAACTAAGATGCCTAATGGAAAACTCTGAGTTGGTTCTTTTTCCACTTACTAACAATCTGATGGGTTTAAATTATCCGTTTATTTCCTATGAACCGAGTACAAACAACTAATCTTGAATAATACCTTGCTCCTTCATATGAAAAGTCTTGTTAGTATAATGGTATTCAAACTATATTCCCCTGAGGCTAATGGTTTTGCCTTAGGGAATTTACTAAGCATGTCAGATAGAAAAACTCTCCTTTTACCTTTTTTATAAAAAATTAGATTTTTACATAAAATTTTGTTTGAAGAGATTTCATTACCAAAGATAGTTCTGAGTTTGAAAACCATCACCTTAAAGGCTAAGGTATCATGTAATTCAGGGCATTTGCAAAACAAGTGGGGCTATTTAGGCTAAAACCAGACACAACAAAACTCCTTTTGAAAATAACATACAATTGTACTTTGTGATAAAGATTCCAAAACTGCACACCATATTTTCAATGCTCCCAACTATACACTAATAGGAGAAGCCGTAGAATAGAGAAATACATAGAAAAGGAAAGCATTGCATTAGTGGACTCCTCTACCAAATTTGTAGATCATTCTTTGGCTTAACAGAAATGATTTTTTTCCATCTTCTAGCACATGGTTACTGACAGCTATACTACAGGCACTTGGGACTAATATCTGTATCATCACTAAAATTTTTCTCAGATGCTTAGGTTACTTAAATAACCAGTAAGTGCTGGTATTTTGGCAACTAGTTCTCTAGCAGGCTGTATCATAAAATAGACTGTTTTGTATACAATTTTTTTAAGTAGGAGTAAATCTCCAAGTTAAATAAAATCACTCTAAGCTCAATAGTTTTAAATTCTAATACTTTAACTTGTTTATTTCTATTGCCTCTGGCTTGTGCTGTTCACTATCTTCAACAGTGCCAATAAAAATCCTATTCTCATTCCTCAAAATAAAGTTCCAATCCAAACTTCTCCAAGAACCTTCTGTCATCATCTTTGACAGGAGTCTATTAATCATGCTTCTGAACACATAATACATATTGTCATTCATAATTATCATTCTAAGAACTGTTTATTGTCAAGTCCTTTAAAGGTTTAAGGCATTTTTCATTTCTCGCTTATCTCATTTGAGCCTCAAAAAAGGCCTGAGGTAAGTAGAGCAAGAATTAAAATTATATCTCCAAAAGGTGACTTCAGGTCTGGAGAATGAATGTATTATCTGAGAAAGATAAAAGTCTGTATTTCAATAAAATGAGAAAATTGAAGTGTAAAGAGTGACTCGATAAAGGCCACAAACATCTTTAGGATACAGGCTCAAACCCACACCTTCCTAATTGACTATAACGCTATTTCCCATCAAGGCAAAGTTCTCCTTCCTGCAATACAACTTACAGAGAGAAGAGGCATCACTGTCTTTACCCCCTAGAATCTTTAAGAATTCAGACTTTTTCTCTGAATAAAGACCATGTACATTATAAAATCAGATTTCAGACAACTATTTTACCTCATTTATTCGGGCTCTTGGCTATTTTACTAATTAGATAAATGACAATTAGGTGATTAACAAACCACATGTTATCAAAATGGGAAAAATATTTTTGGCAAACATATTACTATAATTTTTTTCTATTTTGGTTTGGTAAATGTATATAAATTTGTTAGTAAACAATTTAAACATTAAAAAGGCTTATGTACCTCTGTCTAATTATTGAAATATAACAAATTTACTCATATACAAACAGCAATTGCTTTGATTATGGGGAATATTTCAACTAAATAAAATTCTTTCATGGTATACTAATTTATTTCAAGTTAATGAAGAACTTTGTTATTATATACAAAGAACTGTAGTTCTTCAATTGAAAACTCACATTATTCCTTCAATGGGTATTTACTAAGTACTTACTGTGCACAAATCACCATTTTTGTAATACTCCCTCTCTTTTTTAAAATTCCCTCTTTTTATAATAATACTCTATAATCATATTTAACTATCATATCGACATCATTTATTTGGAAAGAAAGACACCAGCTTATTAAAAAAATCAACTATAACCATGTACTTTTTCTCATACTAATGGCCTTCTAAATGATTAATACTTTTTTTATATGATAGTATTAGGTCATTAGGAGCCTTCCTGGACTCACAGAAATTACATGAAGATTTTTCAGCCATGACTGGTTCCAAGTGAGAAGGAGCTAAAAAAATATATGTTAGCTAACTTAATAGAAATATAATATTGTATTATTAAATACAAATTTATAAAAAAGAAATCACACAAGAAATGCATTCAGGGAGTGTTAGCTTCTATTTTATGGTACATGAAAAACTTAATATGAAGGCATGGGTTTCAAAACAGAAATTCATTCCATATCTATATTCATCAAGTTTCTTTTTAGTATTTTCAAAAAAAGTGCTAAGCCAAACCTTCGATATAAATTGTTGATCCCTCTTGGGACAGTGGAATTGTATCCTGGGTCAAGTCAAATAGTAACTCTGAAGAATCATCCGATTCAACTTGTGATGAATTCTTTGTAAAATCCTGTAAAAAGTTATAATTACTTTGTTTCATAAGCTTGTAAAAAGGTAAATTAAATGTATGACAATACTATAAACACCTTAATAATTCAATTACTGATAAGCTATAAAACACTAAGATAATTGTTACTCTGTTTAAGTTGGCATTTAGTGGGTAAGGGTTATATGGGAACTCTCTGGATTTCTTCTGCAATTTTTCTATAAATCTGAAATTAGTTTGAAATTAAAAATTACAATTACAAAATAATGACAATATTATTGGCAAAGTAGACACGTTTTGGTACAACTTTTCCACAAGAAAATTTTGGCAATATCTATCAAGGGATTTAAAAAGTTCATATCCTTTGACCCAAATATTCCACTTACATGAATTTACACTAAGGAAATGAAGATATTTAATGAGAATTATTTATAACAAAAAATAACAACCTGTATGCCGAACAATGGAGGAATGATTAAGTAAATGATAGGCTATAATGCAACATCATCCTTTTGAAAAGTAACCAAAAAGAAAGAAAACTGTTTCCAATATGAAGTTCAGTGAAAAAAGAGGAGCTCATATCTGTGTACAAAATGTAATCCTGATTGATATATTCTATATACCACACTAATCACCTGTAAAAAACGAAATCAAAGTACAGTATGTATTGTCTTCTGTTTCCTTTCTAACTACCACCCCTATACACAGCACCTTTATAATAGGAATATAAGAGTCTTGCTTGCATGTTCTGTGCTTACAAGTTGAAAAAAAATCAGGTTTTAAGAATTTTACTTTGTTATTAATTTTTCTGTTTACATGAGCTTAGTAAGAAGTTATGGAGGCAGATATTTAACTGAACCAAACCATTCCACTCCTAGAATTTGAGCATTACAGGCAGATTTCTGCATTCGAGTCTTAACATGTATTATATAAAATGGCTATATGACTCAATGATGACTTTATGACTTAACTGTAACCAAGCATAATCTTCTGCAAGGTAAGTATTTTCTCCAAATATTTGCACTTACAAATGAAAAAATTCACTAGCAATTCTCCAAATAGTTCTTTCACAGAAGTTCCTCCAAATAAAGTTAATATTTATTTTTTTCTAAAGATTTTATTTATTTGAGAGAGACAGAATGAGAGAGAGAGAGAATGGGAGGGGGGAGGGTCAGAAGGAGAAGCAGACTCCCTGCTGAGCAGGGAGACTGATAAAGGACTCCATCCTGAGACTTCAGGGTCATGACCGAGCCACAGGCAGTTGCTTAACCAACTGAACCACCCAGGCACCCCTAAAATTAATACTTTAAGCCTCTTCCTAGGTAATAACTCTGGCCAATTAAGTACCATCATTTCATAGAGTAGACATATTAGTCAACAAATAAATTATTAAAATAAGTTTCCAATTGGGAATTTTTTATATCTCATAAAATAGTTCAGAAAGATACAAAATACAAGTGAGGTGTGAGAGGCAATAGAATGGGATTTATTTATTTAACTTTGGAATCTTGGGCCAGTCACTTCTGAGATTCAAGTTTTCGCCTTTCCAACCGAAATAATAACTGCCAATCATTGTCTATTTAAAATGTAGTTGACTCTTTTACAGTCCATGTATCATATCAGGTAGTTATAACAACAGTACTAATAAAGGCCTAATACTATCTCCCACTTTATAAATAGGTAAACTAAAGTTCAGTATAGTTAAGTAAGGTTCCCAATACAACCCAGCTTGTTATGAAGCTGGAATTAGAACCTAGGTTGCCATGATAATAAATCCTGTGCCCTTGGGGCACCTGGGTGGTGGCATCAGTTAAGCATCCAACTCTTCTTTTTTTTTCCCTAAGTAGGCTCCACACTGGGTAGGGAGATCATGACCTGAGCCAAAACCAAGAGCCGGAAGCTTAACTGACTGAGTCACTCAGGCAACCCAGGTGTCCACCTGACTCTTGATCCCAGCGTCCTGAGTTTAAGCCCTGTGGGTATGGAGCCTACTTAAAAACAAAACAAAACAAAAAAACCCCTATGCCCTTAATCTATAACACACTGATATTAAAAGGAATAATAATTATCTTCTAGACTGCCCCAAAGAGTCGTGGTAAAGAGAAGAAAACACTTAAATTTTTCAGAGAAAATTCACTTATGTAGGATTCTCAATTTATTTGAAAATATAGATCCGTCATTCTCCGCCCTGGCTCACATGAGAATCACCTGGAGAGTTAAAAAAACAAAAAACAAAAAACAAAAAACTACCATGCCCAGGCCTCAACCCAGATCAAATGACAAAAACGTGTTTTTTTTTTTTTTTTTTTTTTTTTTTTTT